>NC_047588.1:37380140-37680140 GCF_011004845.1 Esox lucius
TTGGGCTACCCTGACCCTGTCAGAGTGGATTTCAGCTGGACTCGAAATCAAGCGTGGCTTATTGTGGGTTAGAAGAATGTGTCTTGTCTCCAGAATCTTATATTGGAAGTCTGTGTGATTAGATTGACTAGTCAGTCCCTGTGTTGAACCTGTTCCACTGAGACAGCGACTGTAGAGCCATCATCTCCTCGTCTGTGTCCTGCTAATCATGACTAAGTGAGAATGTGGAACTGAGACCTCCAGGGACTTGGATGTGAACTGCCATAGTTGCTTAGAAACAGGTACAGGCCAGCTCACACTGTCTCTTATAGGACGACTGGTAAGCCAATAGCAATTCAGAGAGGTGAAGTGATTTTGACCTTCCAGACAATTCTGAATTGGACAGAACAATTTGGATTTAATGAGTAGTGCATAATGGGTATGCAAATTTGTCATCTACATTGTTTACTTTTTTGAAACACTAGTTTAGTTTAGGGAAAAATAAAGCCCACCTAAACGTGCTACTGGCCCGCTTAAAGTAAATCTAGTTTCCCTATGTTTATCACTGTTTGAGTTGCGATCCTTTGCTGTTCGTTCGTTTTTGAGGGTATTAGCCCTTGAGGTTTGCATTTGAGCAAGCAATTGTCTGGCTAACTGAGGTTATTTTGTGTGCTTTATAAATATTTTCTGCTGAGCATACCTCAGTCTACACAATTCCTCTGAGATATGAAATAATGCTATGCAGCTACCGTCATGTTGGCTGTTTAGCTCTTCACATGGTTACCTTTGTTGAACTCACGTCCTCCTAATTGGGATGAAGTTAAGCCGTAGCATTTAGCTGTAACCTAGATAATCACCACTGTTTTACTAATTTGGCAGTCAGGAATACATGTCCCGTTGTCCTTAGCCTAGGCTAGGGAAACTCACTGAATCAAAACGAAAGTGTGAAACCACGCCTAAGATTCACATACAGAAAAAAAGTGGTTTATTTTTATTTGTGCAATGTAGTGACAAAATCTACTAAAAACATGGTCATATTTGATATTGATTGTTTCTCACTTGACAAAGGGCCCTTTCAAACTGAAGGTCACATGGACATGCCCCTGAAATATTAAAAGTTCAAACATGCTCTTCAAAGTTCATAATAAAATTGTTGTTTACACTGAATCATTATGAAAAATATATTCTTAATGTACAAAATGTTGCATATTACACATATAAATAAACAGTCTTACAGTATATAAGGAGACTGAAGACGATCACAGAGAAAACACCGACCGCAACACTTACATTGAAACAAGAGGCTATACAATATGTAAATATGCATAATTCTCATTAGGTGATTTTGGATGATTATAGTTCTTTGATCTAGATTGATTAGGAGTGTCCATACTCCGGAAGGGATACCTCATCCGTCTCTAGTATCCTTGCTGGTGTTGGTGGACAAACCAGAATATAATCAAATTCCTGGTGCTGGACTTTCTCATAGACGCTCTGCAGACCGTTGGTTTTGGGCAGGTGGGCCTGTTGGTAGTAGGCGTCCCTCTGAAGGGTGTTTCGTGGCAGGGAGGCGGTTTTGGAGAACGTCGTGAGGTGGGCCCCGTTGGAGAGGCTGGTGTTGGGTCTGGTGGCCGAGGGACTCCAGCATCGGTCCGAATGGCCCAGGACCTTACACTCACTGGTGCAGGCCCAGAGACCTGTGGAAAACGCACGACGGCAGAGCTGTTAGACCTTGGCGACACACGCCACACGCGTCGGGGGGGGGGGGGGGGGCCGGGGGACTACAGCCTTACTTTTATGACACACTATTATGGTTTAATGTCTGACAATAAAAAGCCCGGGGGGGGTGGGAGGGGGGGATCACAGGGGGAATGATGCCTTCCGGGGACTTTTTAATGGCGTGTCATCGTTGTGACATATAAGTGCGCTCGGGAATCACATTAACAGGCAGGGATTGATATGCTCGGCCTTACTGTTTAACGGCGGGGACTCTTTTTTGTGGCCGTCCCCGCTGACGTCGGAGTCACTGTCGTTGAAGTCGCTGTCCCCTTTGCCACTGTCCTTCCCGCTGAACTGGGGGTCGCGAGCCGAGATGGTGGTGAATGAGTTGCCCTTCCGTATGGTTATGGGCCGAAGGGTGTCTTTCCTGTAGCCAGGCAATGTTGAGTAACCCTGTGACGAAGCCAACACAACACACATCGGTTGTCACGGGACACACACACACACACAACAACAGCAGCAAAACAACTGGCTGCTGGTCCATGCAGTGACTCACTTGATACTGACCTCCAATTTCGCCTCCATTATCCGGTTTTGAAAGACACACTCTTTCTCTGCCCCCCTGCAGTCTGGGGGGGGCATTTTCACTGCATTGCCAGGGGCCAGTGGGGCTTTCTCGGGAAAAGGATGCACGTCGAACACGTTGCTTTTGTGGTTGGCGATCAACGGATCAATATGGCCGCCGCCTCCACTCTCCACGCGCGGTGCGTCGTCTCTCTCGCCGCACGCCGCCTCTCCTTTCTCCCGCTTGCGCCGGCTGCAGGAGGTGGTGATCAGGATTATGGCCAGAAGGAGGAGTGAGCAGCTCCCGGCCAAGACGATGATGATCGCAATGGACATGTCCCATTCAAAGGCCTCCTCGCTGTAGTTCTGGACCACGGCGGGCACGCTGGGGGGCGTGCCCTCGATCAGGTTGAAGTGCACCGTGGCCGTGGAGGTCAGCGAGGGCGTCCCGTTGTCACTGACGGCCACGACGACCCGCAGGGTGTCCGACAGGTCGTAGGTCAGCTGACGGCTCACGCGTAGCGTCCCGGTGACCTTGTTGATGGAGAAACCCAGGTGCCCCCACTCTGTGATTTTGTAGGACAGCTGCGCGTTTGCGCCTTCGTCGGCGTCGGTGGCCCTTATCTGGGTCACGACATAGCCTGCCGGTGCGTCCCTGGGCAGGAAGACCTCAGCGGAACCCTTGTTGAGGACGGGCTCCACAATGGACGGAGCGTTGTCGTTCTGGTCCACGATGTTCAGGTTAATGACGGCGGTGCCCTGGAGCTGGGGCGAACCCCCGTCGCTAGCCTGCACGCGCAGCTCGAGCTGTTTCATGACCTCGTAGTTGAAACTTCTCAGGGCATATATTGACCCTGAGATTGCGTTAAGAGATACAAAGGTGTTGACGGGAGAGCCCATTAAAATACTGTCTAAGAGTTTGTATGTGATTTTGCCATTAGTCCCCAAGTCTTCATCTCTGGCCTCAACTGTGGTTATATAGGCCCCCGGTGCATTGTTTTCAACTACGGAAACTTCGTAGACGGGCTTAGTGAAGTGCGGGGCGTTGTCATTTTCGTCGCTTAGCCGGATGGTGTATTGTGTGATTTTTCTCAACGGAGGTGACCCGAAATCTTCGGCCATCACGGTTAAATTGTACTCGCTTATCTTTTCCCGGTCCAGGGCAGCCGCGGTGACGATCATGTAACTGTCCTCGTAAGCCTGCTGGAGTTTGAAATGGTCGTGACCGTATAAGGTACACCGAACCTGGCTGTTGACGCCCGAGTCTCTGTCCGAGGTGCTGATCAGCGCCACTAGGCTGTCCTTGTCAGCTGTCTCGCTGATATATGCGATGCCCGTTGAGATGGAGGTCATTGGCGTTATACTGATTTCTGGGGCATTGTCATTAACGTCTTTGACCTGAATTATTATTTTACATACGGCGGGGGTAGGGTTAGCTCCCAGATCAGACGCCTGCACGTCTAACTCGTATGTTTTTTTTGTCTCAAAATCCACTTGGTTCTTGAGCGTAATGCGCCCGGTTTTACTGTCCACTTCGAAAAGTTCTCGGATCTCTGCAGAAACCTGTTTTCCAAAACCATAGACCACCTCTCCATTTAATCCCTCATCCGGATCAACTGCATTTAGGTCCAATAAAACGAATCCAACCGGTGCATCTTCGGGCAAAGTGACTGAGAAATTATTCTGGTCAAAAACAGGGCGATTGTCGTTAAAGTCTGTAACTTTTATTGTTATTTTCGTAGAACCCGACCGAAATGGGTTTCCTCCATCTATGGCAATGAGCTCAACCAGATAGGATGCCTGAGTCTCCCTGTCGAGCTCTTTCATTAGCACCAACTCCGCATATTTAACCCCATCCGCTCTCAAAAGCACATCAATAGAAAAATGACCGTTGACAGAAATCTGATAGTTTTGAATGTAGTTTGATCCGACGTCTGCGTCCTCGGCTGGGTCCAAAGGAACACGAAACCCAACATCGGCATTTTCAGAGATCTCTACTGTAGATTCCTTGTTTGGAAACTCCGGGGAGTTATCATTAATGTCCTTTACCTCCACTTCGACATGGATCAATTTGTACTTCTCCTTTGAAAAACTGACAACATCAAAAGTGATTAGACACTGTAAAGTGTGCCTGCAGATTCTCTCTCGGTCAATTCTCTCCCCGACAATAAGCTCCCCGTCGCTTTCTCTCACCCTGATAAAAGAATTGTTGAATTGTTTCATCATTCTGAAATTAGTCTTGGAGCTAAAAGAGGGACTCAAGGACATGTCCTTGGCCAGATTTCCGATCACTGTTCCGGGATTTCCCTCCTCGTTGGTCTGGTATTTTAGAGTATTTCCCTCACACTCAGTCACTGAGACAAATAACATTTGTGCTATTGACAATCCAAAAATCCACCGATGCCAAACCGTAAAAATGCCACGCATCATTTTTAAAGCCACAATGGGTTAGTTACTTTGTTTAAGAGCCTCTTCACTTTCACTCAACGATTAGATGAATTCACTCGGTGAAAATTCCTTCCGTCTAGAGTGACATCAGCTTCTCCGAACTGTGCTGAAAGTCAGATGTTCATCGCGCGCAGCAGCCAGTCAAGCAGGCGCGCTCGTTGCCGCCCGCCTTCCACACAGAACTCCAAATCCTGCAGTGTCGGGGAGGTTTATACAGCTCCCCATGCTAATGAGACGAAGTGTGACCAATCCCCCGCTTTAGAATTAAAAATAGGCAGTGTGAAAGACCTCTCTAAGCCTGTTTTCAATACGTGCATAGAGCTAAAGCATCAAAATAAAAAGATTGACTCCTTAGAGTCAAGTTTTATACACTGGCTTTTATCATCTGCAACTTTGTTTGCTTTCCCGTGGTGTGTGTGTGTGTGTGTGTGTGTGTGTGTTTGTGTGTTGTTGTACGTTTATTACAATACCATTGGTTTGATAATGAAGTGTGTTGAGGTCTTAATAATTATTGTTCTTGTAATGTCCCTCAGAGTATATCTTTTTGAGAGGTTGATTCAAATAAGTGTTCACAAGGGTTCTGTGTTACAGTGTGAATGGACAGGGGGTATTAATCTACCCTGGACACTGAGGAGGAAAAATGGGACACGGAAAGTACTGGTCAGGTTGTGCAGTATGTGTGGGTGCGCGTGCGTGCATGTGTGTGTGTCCGTCTGTCCATCGGTCTGTCACAATGTGTAACTCATTGTATGAGTGTTTACATCTTATACAATATAATAACAACTGCCTGTTCTTGTAGTAACTTGGTGAATTCCACCAATCTCATGGCACTGAAAAACACTGACATCCAACATTCTTGTGTGTTTACATTTTATAAACAAATGAGAGAACATTTTAACCTTTCCATGACATGACCAGTTCACTCAACCAATCAAATATTTTTCCTCAACTCGACTTTAGTTCTCAGTTTGCATATAATTCAAACACTGGAACCGTGCCATAGGCTGCGAGACGTTAGTCCATAGAAGAGCAGACAAGACTTTCTGACTTGGGAGATACCGGCACTGCATGGGCTCCACCAGGCAACGATAACATTTTATGCCTAATGCTGTGATTTATATGTATGAAAGTGTTATTTCTCTCAAAGTTTGTGGGCAAATCTATCATGGCCTTGAATGGATTCAACAAGACCGAGAAAAGAGGTATAGCAGAAGAGGAAAATGCATGAGAACTGTTTCAGGGAAGATAGGCATTTCAAATTTACAGTTGGCCTAGAGACACAATTCAATTTTTAATGGGATTGTAAATGCTTTCAGTTTCAGGGGATGCCTTTGCATTTTAAGTTCCCTAATCACTTCGGTCCATAATATGCCTGAAGAAATGCCATGATAGTCTGTGTTTGTGGAAGGCACTTAGCTTTTCATTATTTTACAAAGATTCAAAATCAGAGTTGCAATGCGTTAAAGTTCAACTGGACTTATTAACGCACCAATGACAGATTTATTCTGGCTTTACGGAATTCATTCTGAGGAGGAAATTCTTTGGACTTTCAGGAATGAGAATTGACATACACTCTTTATACACCATTTACTTATTTCATTGGTGCTGCTCCCACCTATGCCTTGTGATGTGACTGCCCGTCATGTTATTGCCTTGTGATGTGACTGCCCCGTCATGTTATTGCCTTGTGATGTGACTGCCCGTCATGTTATTGCCTTGTGATGTGACTGCCCCGTCATGTTATTGCCTTGTGATGTGACTGCCCTGTCATGTTACTACCCTGTCATGTGACTGCCCTGCCAGGTTACTGCCCTGTCATGTTAATGCCCCGTCATGTTACTACCCTGTCATGTTACTGCCCGTCATGTTATTGCCCCGTCATGTTATTGCCCCGTCATGTTACTGCCCGTCATGTTACTTCCCCGTCATGTTACTGCCCCGTCATGTTACTGCCCCGCCATGTTACAGCCCTGCCATGTCTTGTTACTGCCCTGTCATGTGACTGCCTCATCATGTTACTGCCCCGTCATGTTACTGCCTTGTCAAGTTACTGCCCCCTCATGTTACTGCCCCGTCAAGTTACTGCCCCGTCATGTTACTGCCTGTCATGTTACTGCCCCGCCATTTTACAGCCCTGCCATGTCTTGTTACTGCCCCGTCAAGTTACTGCCCTGTCATGTTACTGCCCATCATGTTACTGCCCTGCCATGATAATGCCCCATCATGTTACTGCCCTGTCAGGTGACTGCCCTGCCATGTTACTGCCCTGTCATGTTACTGCCCCATGATGTGATTGCCTTTTCATGCGACTGCGCTGTCGTGTTTCTGCCGTCATGTTACAGCCCTGCCATGTGACTGCCCTGTCATGTTAATGCTCTGCCGTGTGACTGCCCTGTCATGTTACTGCCCTGCCATATTACTGCCCTGTCATGTTACTGCCCTGCCATATTACTGCCCTGTCATGTTAATACCCTGCCATATTACTGCCCTGTCATGTTAATGCCTGCCATGTTAATGCCCTGCCATGTGACTGCCCTGTCATGTTACTGCCCTTCCATGTGACTGCCCTGTCATGTTACTGCCCTGTCTTGTGACTTCCCTGCCCGGTTACTGCCCTGTTATGTTAATTCCCTGTCTTGTGACTGTCCTGTATTGTGACTGCCCTGTCATGTGACTGCCCCGTCATGTTACTGCCTCATCATATGACTGTCCTGCCATGTTACTGCCCTGCCATGTGACTGCCCTGTCATGTGACTGCCCTGCCACTGCCATCTGCCATCTGAGTGTTCTCTTAATCAATTTAATGAATCCAATGGTAATCTTTCATTTGCCAGATGTTCTGTATTTGCAGTGATGTAAATATAGTATGCACAATAGGGTGTGTTATGGCCAATTAACGCATGCACAATGTGTCATGTTCTTATGCACGACACATTACAGAGTGCCTGGACACAGTGCGAAGCCATGGTATATTGGCAGATTTTCATTAACTCCAGAGATGACTTATTTCTATGAAAAACTGGTTACCAACAAAATTACCTAATTGTTGAATGTTAGAAACGTGAAGAGAAATGTTTTGTAATGTTTCCGGTATACGGTCTCATACCCCATGACTTTCAGGGCTCATATACCAATCAGCATTCAGGGTTGTTATGGACCCATTTCATGGTAGTAGTTCTACAGGGTTTTCAGTTGCTCCTGTGTCGGCCTCGTCGAAACACGATCTACATGGACGTGGGCTCTGTACTGTATGCTGACAGATCTATTGGCTTAATGGCCCAGAGTCTGTCATCTCAGATAGAACAGGGATACTCGCCATCTTCTCAGCTGCGTCCTCAGTGTTCCCCTAGTAACCATCAACATCTGTTGATCCCGGCTCATAATTGCCTCAATGTCATCGTCCTGGCAGCGTTCAGACACATTTCTAAAAGGGTTTCAACCATTAAGATTTGTTGTGGTTTTAAATTAATGTACTTGAACAGATTACAGGTTATAATGTTTTAGTTTTCCTCTGCTACTTTTTTGAAGAGAGTGTTTGGCTGTTTTCTCTGCGGGTTAAGATTTAGCTAATGAGAAAATCTGGTAGAACAGTACAATGCGATTAGCTGGGTTTTGTACTCAACATATATAAGAGGGTCCCTAGACTGTTGGCTTGAGTCTCTTTGAGCTTATTATGGCTGTTGAAATGCATTCATCAACAACATGCTTTTAAACACTTGCCATCAATTCCCAAATGACCGCGGATCCCAAAGGCAACATCAGTACTTTTTGTTCAAAAGGAGCTCTCAACTGATTAATTCAAACATCAAAATAAAACTCTGGTGGTGTTTTTGTGTTCTGTGCCTGAATAGAGGTTAGTGCAGTCACAAGGGGTTCAAACCCCACCGGAAACCTTCCATTCAGAAAGGAGCCGATGTGACGTTTTATTGATTCTTCTCAAAAAGCCCGGAGACATTTTGAATGTTTAATTTCTCCCCATGTCTGTACTGAGAGCTTTCTTCCAGTGTTCAAGGTGTCTTTTTGAGGTGTCTCTCAGCAGAGATAAACAATGTGATTAGTGGAGTCAGACAGTGATTCAGAGGAACATGCAAAGCACTCGGGGTAGAGGAACTCTCTGACCACATCTTCTGATGATAACATACCAGTCTGTTATCACACGTCAGGCTGATGTCCCCTCGGAGTATATTGCAAGGTTTCCTTTTCCGTCCGCTGTTACATTGGTGAATAGGGATGCAAATGGGCATTTGGTCATCATACTATAATCGTTCCTTTCCATCATAAATTCACATCAACCACAATGAGTCAACTGAGTTTACAGTACAGTCACAAAGAACGTATATTTGGGCATTGTGATATGTGTATCATATCCCAGTACAGCTTTCTACGGACATATTTACATACTGCTAACTAAATGTATTAAAGTGGCATACGCATGATTAGAATAATACGTGAATCAGATTTATTTTTGGGACATGTTTCCCTCTGAGTGAAGAGCCATCATGTCCTAACCATGGTACAGATGGGAGAACCGCTCTCATCATTAAGCCATAAGGATTAAAGATGTGGCAATATCTCTCTCTTTTCCTCGCTAAAAGCAAATCGCTATTAGAGGCGTGAGATTCAGAAGGCAGGAAGAGGTGCAATTATGCAAATTGAGTAAAAGGAATCAGTAATAGCTTGTGTGGAATGAATGTGTCAACGTGTTCACAATCACCGGCAGAATTTGTTAATTACACATGACACCATTTCGTGCCCAACGCATGGCGGTAGCCCAAACAGACTGGCACTCTGGGATTAAAATACTGGGGAGGATATTGCTTTGCCAGAACCACAGAACTGGTGGATTAGCTGCTCCGAAAAATAGGATTTGGTGGCACTAGAGTAGTGCGGTGGCTGTGTTGAGGAGGAAGAAACTGGTCTTTAGTTCTGTGGGGTGATCTTCTTCACACCATAAAGATGTTTTCCCCCCCTCCTCTGCCTTCAGCGGTTCACATGTGCTGTATGGGCGATCTGGAAACTGCCTGTTTTAAGTTATATATTTTATAGTATGTATTTCCAAACTAGTCCCCCGTGGGAATAAAACCCAGAGCCTCTGGCGTTGCACGCGACATGCTTTCACAGCTGAGCTACACGGGATGGTATGTATCTGTTTTCATGTCCTTCTCTCCAGCAGAATGAGATGATAGATTACAGGCGCTATTCATCTCGCCCGCTACGTTTATGAAGTGAATAAGATAATGTCAAACTGTTGAATAAACTGTTTTGCCTGGAGAACAGCATAGATGGGATTGATTTAATCCACTGGAGTGAATAAATAGCCTCTTTCCAGTGCAAATGATATCTCACCATGCTTAAACTGCAAAAAAGGGTCTGTAGCTTTCCAGGTGTAGAAAATGGATGGTCACCGTGCCATAGTGCTCTTACTTATCACTGTGGAGAAGACAGAGCAGGGCACAATAGCAATGTTTTGGGCTGCCGTCTCCAGTTGTAGTCATGGCACGTTAAAGGGGCTGAGTGCTGAGACAATTAATGGGCGCTAGGCAAAGTGCTTGGAAAAGCTTGTGAGCGACACTTGAGTTCTGGAAAAAGGGGGGAGGGGCTAGAGGTCTAGACTTTTTTTCCCCCTCTTCTTGTGTTTGCCCAAGATGAATGGGCTTTTCAGATTTAAGAAAGTGCATGGCTGAAATACAAAGAGAGGCTCATCTATCAGCGCTGAATAGTGAGAGAAAATCCTATGGCTGTGTAGAAGTATGGGGGGGGGGCTGTTGGTCCCTGATTAGACCCAGGGCCAGTTGTGCTCCGGGTTTGCAGCGCAAACATCAATCCTCTCTTCTCCACTTCCAAACCCTTTGAACTACAGGAGACAATTCCTTCACTGTAAGCTCTGTTATAAAAATTCTCTTTCAGAAAACAGCTAACACGTTATATTGAACTTTTAATGCAAAAATAATTTCTCTCAGTGCGATTTGGTCGCACAAAACAAAAACATCTGGTATCATCGATGGCGTTTTAATGTGACAGCATCCAGGCGGGCTCCAGATCCATCGCCCCACCATGTGTTATCAACAGAGCCATCAGAGGATGACTGAAGATGTGTACTGGGTAGAGAGCGAGAGAGAGAGAAAAACTCCTCAGAGGGAAAATATTTTAAAAGATGGATTAATTTTTAGATTAAATCTGCTAAACACAAAGTTTAAAAGAACGTAATCAATGAAATACTGAAAGAGACATGGAAGGCTTTTATAATCGTTTTCAAGGCGCCAGGATCTTCTTCATTTTCTATGCAGTTCTGTGTGCATACTGAGTAAAAATTGGCCTTTCTAGTTTTCTTTGGTGATAAGAGGTAAACAGCAAAGTCCAATAACTGTCAGTCGCACTTTAAATCAAACTGACATCTCCCTTAAAAGGTAGGATCATTAAAAATTAACAGGCAGATTTTGAGGAGCCTTGGAAGTGAAATGTTTTTTCTTCAACTTCAGGTTTAGCTGGCTGTGATTCATATGCAGTGCATTACGTTGGTTGGTCTCGTACTGCCAGGATTTCAAACCCTCCGTTTTTCAACCGAATCATTTAAGGTTTATGTAAGCAGGTCTGAAGAGATGCCGAAGGCAACCGAGTTCTCATTTTTTTTGGTTGTATTTCCTTGAGAATTATTGACTTTAGTTTTCGTTTCTCACCTGACTTAATCGACCCACCCTGAGACGCTGTCCTTGACCCTACTCTCATGAGCTCATGAGGAGACGTTGACTGCGTGTTGTCTATGCTATGCCTTTGACTCACCAAGTAGGTTTGCCAAGTTTCTGTCAGCTCAGTGGGTCACAAGAAAACCCCCCACAAAAAGCAGGAGACTGAGGAAGCAGAGAAGAGGTACAGCTCAGGCATAGAAAGCGTGAGCATGTAGGGATGGTAACTTTTGGTCTTCTGGGGACGAGTGCAGTTGATACAGGCCGTGACATCATATGGGAACGTTGCAGAACTGTCTTTCACGAACAACTGATCAGAATACCTCAAAGAACACTGGTGCTGAAGCCAGGGCCCCAAGCCTTTAACCGCCGGTCCTGCTGAAACCAATTGGGCGCCACCTCGTTGTTACCAGGGAAACATCACCCAGAGATTGAGCGAAGGTATGGCAACTCTAAACATGTCAGGCCCTTTTAGATGTGTGAAGCAGCGGAGTGCATCGGCGGTGCTGGCGGCCCATGGCTCCGGGCCTTTGGCTGTCTGAAGAGGGAATTCACAGTTCAGAGCACTCTCCCGGAGATGGAGAGATTCCCGGTGCCCCGCACAATCAGGCCATTTCGTGGTGGATCATGGGAGTCCCTGGCGTTGATGGGAGGGGAAAGGCGTCGTGACAGGCAAATGAAGAATTCATTTGAAATGTCTCCGGGTGTTTAATAACTAACGCTGGGAAATGCGTGTCTGACATCCTTTAATGTAACAGTGTACGTTGTCCAGCCTAACAAGAGCATTTCGTACAATTAGAGAATTTTACAAAAATGTCCACAGCAGTTTTCAAAAGAATGTTTGACAAGGGAGGAAGGAGAGGAGAGCGCTAAACCAACACAACACAAAGGAGGAAGGAGAGGAGAGCGCTAAACCAACACAACAAGCGACAGCGTGCGGAGGACTAGGAAGGCGGAGTGATGTGGCCTGACAGAAAAACCCTTGCTGGGTTTGCCGTTGATGGCATGAACCATAGTGACACCAGCTTGCGGCAACGACATACCGAGAGGAACTGCGGTCGCTCTCTCTTCGAACACCCCTATTTGTGGAATCTCTAGAAACTCTCGGCCAGCCTCTAAAGCTCACAGAGGATTCATTAAGTAGCACTGCTCTAAATTAATAAGTGTTGGTCTCATTGCTTTAAAATGGGCTGGAACCATCCGTAGCACAGATTCATCATATCTCAGAACTGTCCGCTTTGGGCGTGCTCAGAGCCGGACCTAGTTTCTACGAAGCCCCTAGGCCACGTTTATGGCTCCTCTTTTCATGAAGTCGTTTTCCAGTAATTCTACACGTGTGTAATAAATTTAAATTAATGTAGTTTTCCTTTAAATGTTAACCCTTTCCTGCAATTACTTACATTTCACCATGACTTACACCATATTAATGATCTGACCAAGTGTGAGGGCCCCAGTTTACAGGCCCAGTTTGGAACCAGCTGGGATTACTCTAAATGTAGACAGCTGCATATATTGACTATGGATCTAAAGGTTGTAAACTGACATGGCTAATTGAGTTACAACTGAAAAGGACAACAACGGATTCTTGCCCCTGTTTCATTTTACTCTGCCACTCACTAGTAAATTGAGAGCCAATTTGAGCCCCCCCCCCACAAAAAATATTTTTTTATAAAATATGTTTTTAATGCCCAGGGCCGGCCCTGGGTATCCTCTCAAGAACGCTGGATAGCAACTGGTCTTTTAGACGCAGAGAAAGACTTTGATTGTACCGCAGATGTCCGGACTTGTATTCGTTGTGATTTCCCACATCACATAGCAGGCCTGCTTATGGGCGGAAAAGAGAATGCCTGAATGTAACATGAACCGTTTGATATATTCTTCTCTTCTCTCCTCCGTGTCCACCCAATGAAATGTGTGATTAAGCCGGGCACCGGATGGGCCTGCCGAGGAGCACCGCCCTGCTGGTGACGATAACAGGGACGCTCACACTGAGTTCTGTACTCCACATTTTAGAGAGTGACTTTAAATATTAAACCACATTTCCTTCCAGTGCTTCAAACATAAAACCGTTCTCGAGCCGCTCTCTGTTTCAGTAAGTTGTTGAATATATTCATACCACCTGGCTTCGTGCCTGGGTCTGCATGGACCCGTAGCAGGTGCAAACAAAACTCACAAGTTTATAAATGATAGATAGATTGAAGTAGGGAGAATTGTCCAGGTTCCCCATCGCCCACCCGGAGATAAATGGAATCAGCTCGTACACTGATAATGCCTCTCATCTCTGTATAGATATTGTAAGGACTGCGTATACAGTCAAGGGCAAAGCATCCAGGGACATTTTATTCTTCAACGTGAATTAAATATTCATTGTGTTTGCAAGTAGGGTCATTTCAATTTTATTCCCCCAGACTTCCCCAGTCTTTGTATTACATAACTCACAATGGAAAGGCCAGCAACAGACAGTTTGTTCATTTTTCTTCCGCTTCTCAAGCACTGAGACGTCCTCTGTCATCTGTTGGGTTCATTAAACACGGTTTCATTGATGCTTACTAAACCCTATTCTCTGTTTTAGGGCCTGACGTTGCCTGTAACAAATACCCAGATCATCACAGGAGCATTGCATTTCCCATCAGCCAGTTTACAGTCAAGCAATGCATGGTTGTGAGAAACAAAACCACTCGGTAGGCTGTAATAACCCCCCCCCCCCCTTAAAAAAGTCTAACTGAATTGCATTGCTTCGCAGCCACACTGCAGAATGTATAGCACCAATTGGTTTCTGTGAGAAATGGCTTTTGTCTGAGCTCTCAAGCAAACAAAGCCATAAACACTTTTATATGCACAAAACATCATCTGAATAATGGTATACTTCAAGATTTGTCAGACAGTGTATTTTTGCTCCACAGTGAACATGCTAATTAGGCCCGAGGAGAACCATTGAGCAGTTTGCCATTTTGCCCTGATTTTTAATCAGCCTAATTTCTCTCTCCAGCACTCAGGCACGTTGCTCTGGCGTACACGAAAAACAGTCAAACCCTCTGTTTGCATAATTTGTTCCCTGTCGGTTCCTATGAGACTAAGAAAAAGTGTGTATTTATGTGTGTGTATGTTTGCGCGCGCGCCTGAAAGCATGCTTGCATGCATGTGGTGTGTGTGTCTGGGAGGGGGGACTGGGTTGGATAGTAGTTGCCCCCCCTACACACACACACACACACACACAGACACACACACACACAATTGAACTGAAAAAAAAAAAGACACCTTCTGTTTTCCCATTCCTGCTATGGAAATGAGATTTTCCATCTCACTTCATCTTCAGTGCTTAAATACCTCTTAGCAGTGAGGAGGAATGTCTGAGCTGTTAACACACATCCTCCCTAACCACCCTGTTGTTCTCCAAGCTTAAGCAAATTTCAGCTTCCGCTACCTTGGAAAACAGATTATCGGAATACAGTGCAAATTTCAATGTGCTGCGCGGGGGGATGTCACGTCACCATCTGAATCAGATTTACTTAAATATGACTGAGAATGACTGCTTAAACCAGATAAAGTCACTTAGCTCAACAGCAGCACGAATGATCTTGCTCACTTTCATGTCCTGTTACCGTTCACTGACTTGGATTGGGACTTGTTATGGCAATCTCAGCTGTCAGAGGGAAAATGTACAGACGGTACAATATTCCACCTCAGTTTTGGAGGAGTGTGACTGAGAAAATAGTGTTAGTACTATGACCAATTTGAAAAATCCCATTTCATTAAGCCTCTATGTGAAAATAATTCCATACTTAAAAAAATCAATTAAGCTTGGCTGCCCTTGACAGCAAACAAAGCAGACAAGGAAAATGTTAACAGCAAAGTTGAGAAGAAAAAAAATTGAATTTCTTTATCTTAAACAATTACTGAGTGAGGTTCCACAAACCTCTCATTTGACTGTGCTCTGGAGGACCGCAGAACATCTCTTAAAAGGGCCTCCATTATCTGTTCTGGTTCTATGAAAGCACGGAGATGAGCTTCATTTTTACCCAAGCCTCTTCTATTCACTGAGGCCTTTTGAAATAACCGGCGTTTATAATGGAGTTGGGATCTGATTAACCCCTCTGCTTGCAGGCACAATGGCGGGCTACCCTGAGACTCTGCCTCGTAATGGAGTCCGCTATCACCAAGCACACTCCAAACATTTCCAGCATCGCAGGACTCTGCCAGATTGGAATCCCTTAACTCCTCTCAGCACAGTGGGGAGACTAACCGTCCCAGGGAACTGCTGATGCCCCTCAACATTCATCTATTCTCTCTGCACTACAGAGACCATTTCTCTCCCTCCATCTCTCGCTCCCTCCCCCCCCCATCTCTCTCTCTCTCCCGCTCCCCCTCTTTCCCTCTCTCTCTCTCTCTCTATCTCTCTCTCTCTGTTTTGCCTTCATTGCCATGTTTCTCTGTGTTGTAGGTGTATGTGTCTGTACGGCGTGTTATAAAGGGAATCAACCATGGGAGCTGTGCCCAAATATATTGCCATGGAAACATATTAAGGGGTCTTGTTTATCAATCAAAGTGTTTCATTCCAGACATCTTTGTCATTGCCAACAATGATTTTGGCGAATTACTGTCCCTTGCAGTATTTCTTTTCTGAGACAGAGTCTATTTTTTACTTTATGTCACTATGCTCATGAAACCAGAGACAGTCCTCTCCTCATGACAAGCCTTTAACCCTTCAACAACGACGCAGTGGAAACATCCCTGATGTTTAACCACCATCTCAAGGTTGCCATCTCCTGGCGCAACACAAGCTTGTTTCCACAGGAAGGATCATCCAATTGCCCACCGGATCCCAAGCCTCGTGCCAAATATGTCAAAGGGACTAATTACGCTGAGCCCTTCGGGAGGCGAGTCACCCCAGGGGCCAGTCCAGGGGCCAGTCCAGGGGCAAGTCCAGGGGCCAGTCCAGTGGGTCCGGTCAGACCCAGGCTGGCTCTGAATTGGTGGGGATGGCTTTCACAGCCACGCCCTACGCAGCCAGACTGGCATATGGCCCTGCCAATCAAAGGCTGTTCACCGGCATCAGATATCACTGAGCAGGAAATGGCTTCAAGGGGTGGCTGCCTTTTTTAAGAGAGAAATATCTAGCCACAGAATATGGGGAGCAGGGGGAAGGAGGAGAAATCCTGGTCCTTGAAAAATTAACATGCATATAAACACACCATCTCCCCTGCTATTCTGTATATCTGCTTTGAATAATATAAACATTCCATGGAGAATGAGATGTATTCACTGCATGAACTGCCAAACGAATGGTGATTTACCCTGCCTCACAGACTACAGTGGTAACTGACAACAAGCCACCATGTTATAAATGGCAAGGCATATAAATGGCAAGCATAAACATTGCAGCTTCAGATACAACACATTGCAATATGTAAATACGTAATTAAACCGGGATTTATACAGGCTGAACATAGGAGTTTGGAAATGTGGAAAATTTAAATTAAAATGGAATTAGAGTAGTCATGTGTCACGTAGAACGAGTTCTGTAGCAGTGATCAAAATATATTCCATGGAATATCACTGAAAGTAAAAAGAGACAAACATGCACTGTGTACCTCTGATTTTCCAAGGTTCTCAGCTGTGTACCTTGAGGTGGTGAAATTCAATATAAACCATGAAATGTAAAGCAGTCAACCTAATTGGATTGCAACATTCACCACAGAGCTTCATCAACAAGGCTGGGGCCCAATGCTTCACACTCACAACACTGGAGCTCATTTCAAATAGGCTCTGACTGCTTATCACATGCTTTTGAGGTTCCGGAGCGCCCAGTCAAAATCGTATCTCTCTCCCTCTCTCATTTTAATTAGCTTGTGGTTTTGCGCTGCTGTGATCTGCCTCAAGAAGCGGTGCTGTTGCTTTGGAGGACAGGTTGTTCACCATTCATTTTCAAGGTATTGATCAGAGGCTGGCTCGAAACGTGCACATTTGAAAAGGAGTGGTTTACTTGGAGGATTTTCTCTCCCTCTCTTTCTCCAGGCACGCATGTCTTTGGATGTCATCAGCCAAAACGTAATCTGCAGGCGCAGGAAAACATCTGGCCTGAAGATGGCGCTCTCTACCCTGGTTTTAACCAGGGGTCTTCGGATTGTGCCAAGGGTGTTGTTTCTGTTGTAAATGCCCGCAATTTAATGTGCTCTTTGAGGATTGTGTGTACGACAAACACGTTTTGGATGGAAACTCTAATGATGGAAAGTGTAATGTTATTATTAACTCTGACACTAGGTACTTGTTGCTCATCACAATGGAACAGCCAATTCTTTGTGGATGTGTCAGCTCGTGTGCAGCAAATCCAGCCAAGTGTAATTTGTCCTAGAATACAAGTGTTTTTTGATCTGTCTTTGTTTTCAGAGGATTTAAACAACACATTGTGTCTCTCTAATTGTTTTTAATAGATGGAGCCTTCTGTGGCCAACATGAAGAAAATCCTAGAAACATGTGCGCATCCATATTAATGTGATGCTTTTCCCTCTCAAACATCTCCAATCCATGGAGATCCAATTATTGAGATACATGCATTGTTCAATTGAGCCCTAATAGACTAATTATTTTTTCAATAAATAATAAAATATCAACATGCTGGTATAATGTGAGGCTTCATTATAAGAATGTATATTTGTTCTACAAATATGTTTGTACATTTTGATGTTTAAAAATATATGCACATTTTCAAAACTCCACGTTTTAGGAATTGCTAATTAGATTCCACCATTGCAACTGCTACGTCCTCTAATCATTTTTCAAGCACCACAGAGAAAGAGAATTTGGCTGACTACATAGCACAAGGACTTAAGGAGAGCGTCCTTTTGTGGCACCCAATTAAATGTGACACGACGTCTGGTGTTACCCAAAGCATTTTGCCCAACATTTGGCCGGTCGTACTGGGTCATACTGGGTTGGCTGGTGGCAGGGAGGTGTTTTTTGGGGCTGCGTGTGGGCTCGCTGTCCTGCCTTAGGAGGTGCTAAGGCCACCACGGTGACTCCTGGTGGATCTGATCTTCTGGCACCTCCGCATCTGCCAGTGCTTCACACCTGCCCACTTGTCCATCTGACCGGGCAGCAGGGGGGATAAGAGTTAATCTGGCTTTCAGACAGCCCAAATGGCTTACATTAAACATGGCCGCAGCACAGAACACACAACCCCCCCGACCTCCCCCCGCCCCCAAGTGACATGAATACCCCCACTTAATAGACCACTTGAGGTGACAAGTAAAATTAGGAAACTGATGAGGTGGCTTGAGAAAGGATTTTCAACCAATGCAATTATTTCAGATAAACTCACTGTATAGCAGGTATATATATACTGAATAATCAGTAGTTTAATGTATGTTCCTTTTTCTAATCTTACAAATGCTGTATGTACTGCATTCTTGTTAAGAATAATTGTATTTAATTAAACAGCCTCCACATACTTGTCTGCCTACCCTCAGGAACATGTAACTTGTCATTCTCTCATTTCAATATGCTGCGCATGGTCTCGACTGCATGCCCTGCGAACTAAAACGAATGAGTCCTTGAAATGTTTCAATGCTTGGTTGTCCATGAGTTAGTACCAGCCCAATATCCCCTTGGCCCACTGTGGACACCCCAAATGGAACTGTTTGAAATGTAGCTAACATGAATTTTATCCAAAAGGCTGTTATTTACGTCTGTTGAGAGACATTTGCTCCCACTGACATATGCTAGTGGATTAATGTCTACAGTCAGTGCCACCAAATGCCTGGTCCTGCCTGGCATCCTGGCTCTTCACACATCACATGACATTGTAAAAATCATGTTACAGGGGAAAGGAGGAGAGGAACTTTCCTGTTTGGGCCCTCAAAAGGCCCATTTTGTTATCATTGTAAATGGCCTGTTATTGGAGACAGAGAGAGAGAGAGAAACCTTAAAGTTTGCTACTATGATTATTGTGTTATGGCCTTGCCAAGAAGAAGATTATCATTATTCTTACCTTTAATTAAAATCACCTCAGTCTGGAGCAGATGGCCTAACCCATTACTCTGCTTTAATGCTCTTACTGTCACCACACAGGTCCTAATCAAGCTGTGATCCGCCTTAATCACCAGTCTTAAGTGGCAAACAAGTATCACTCCAAAGCTAGCCCATGCGTCATTAGTGATGAGACTATATGGCCCACACGATCTGTGGCGTCATCCTAGAGTGGGCCACAGGAAGATATAACGCGGACTCGGTACACACGCCGCGGATACAGTATGTTCTTTACTAGCCACTATTCATCATATGAGCTAATTCGTCTTGGAACAATAGCAGGTTGTTATAGAATGACTGCGGACTGCAATAAGTTTTCATGGCCCTTGGGCCTTTGTGATTGAGCTATGAAACAAAATAAAATACAGTTGTTGAACTTTTTTATATGCAAGCCTTAATTGGTTCAATAGTCACATTTGGCTTAACAAATAACATAAGTTAGACACTCACTTTGTTTGAATTATAGGGCTGTACATGTATTTTTAAATGGTCCCTTAGTCAAGTATTGAATTTCAAGCACATATTAAACTATAAAGACTAGGAAGCTTTTTCGAAAGTCTCAGTACAAAATGTGGAGATTCCTAGATTGCTAACAATAATAAATTATATATTGGGTCTCTTAAACATAATCAAGTAAATAATAATTTTGCGAATGATGAAGCCGGACACATCAAATATACAGCGCTGTTTCTGAACTGAGCCGCATGACAGGAATGAAACGGCTCATCAATTTCACCATGCGGTCATTGGTGATTCAATCGTTTTCATAGGAGCTAAACCACAGAGAGTGAGACATTTTGTATGAAATATGCAAACTAAAAATATTTCAAAACATGCACAGAGCACTAAGTAGTACTGCAAAAACCACACAGTATTTAACTTAAACTTCCCTTTGGTCTAAATCAAAACAGCAGATTACTGCCTTGTTATTATCTTTTGTAGTGGCGGCTGCATCATGGTTTGGGTATGCTTGACACTGGGAAAGGGCATGTTTATACCACAATAATTGTTGTGACAACAATTGAATGTAAACAGAATTTGCATAGTATGTAAATACGTTGTTCTATTCACACCAGCAAGGAGAAAGTCTAGCTGCGCTCAAGGTGCACCGTAAGGCGCAAGCCTTCAGCCCGGACCTATGACCTGAAAGGGGTATAAACTCAATGACAATGTTGATTACCTGGTAACTAACATGGTGCTATCTGTCAAACAAGTGCTGTTGCTGGTGATTGAAGGATTTTAAAGGTGCCAGTGTGAGATGATTTTACACTCATTTTTCTGGTTCTGTTGGAGCGGATGGACTTCAGAACCAGACTTTCTACATCTCCACTCATTCCTTTCCAATACACGTTTAGCAAGACATTAACCTCAGTAACCACAGGGGAAATACGTCAGGAAAGTGTTGCACGTTACCTCGGAAGGTGACGTGTGACAATTTAAAAAAGACTGGGGATTTTTTTCTTTTCAGATGAAAAGAGACTGGATACGGGTCAGCAGAGTCTGCTTTCCACCAGACACTGGGGGAGGAATTCACCTTTCAGGGGGACAATACCAAGCCAAGGCCAAATCTACACGGCAGTTGTTCTCCAGGGAATGTTGTTGGGTGGCCAGGTTTATAGTTTTGACTGAAATGTGATTGGAAATAGATGGCAATTCTTGAAATCTGTTAAGCCATGAATTCCAAAAGCTTGACAAAGCCCAGAGAATTTCTAGTAGAATAATGGAGAAAATATTTTCTAAGCTTTTAAAGGTTCATTCAAGGTGTTTCGGATAAACACACAATTTGTAAAAAATAGTCCAAAGGTGTTGAGTACTTGAGTAGTCCACTGTAGACAGGTGACTCAGTATTACTCAGACAAACAGTCGCCCTGTTACACATTTTACAATAATAGATCTATCTTACTCTGATCGGCTTTGATAAAACATTAGGTTGATTGTAGAATTTTCAGGTTGTTAAATTTTTTTTGGGAGAAAATGTTACATGTATGCGTGATAATTCGGTAAGATTAACCTCTAAGCCTCTTTCTGATAAACAACTAATTTGGCCCAATTGTTAAGTGTTATCTGTCAAACGGATTCACATTAGCCATGAAATCCTGGATTTCCACAAACGGCTAGCCTGGGGCCCTAGAAGGTCTGTGTGGCGAGACTCTGGTCAGCCTGATCTTAGTCTGCCTGGAGGGGAGAGCCACCATGTGCAATCTGTCACCATGCTCTCAAACATAAACATGTTTAATTTGCAAACGTCTCAAAAAAATCTGTGCCATTACATTAACCAAACCACACACACACTAGCATAAAGTGCGCACTTCATTCTTTTTTTATTATTATGTTCCGTCTCGTAGCTGCACCCGTACACCTACGCTGGGACAACCTTTACGTGGCCTGCGCAATGTTTCGCATTCATCCAAGTAATAATTCGTTGTCTCCTTAAAATAGCGTCGGCTGTGTGAGTATAATTTGAGAACAGTTCACATCAATATGTCAAATTCGATTTGTCCAATTAGCAAGTTATGACAGCCTTTTCGTTGCCATCACTCCTTTCGTTCTTCCCTGTGAACTCTGAGGAAGTGATACTGGGTACAGTGCAATACAGTGTTACTAATCACAGATCAGACTGTGCATTAACTTTTCTTAGAAGCTTACTGACAGTCTTTCAGGGTATTATTTGATTAATAAAGAATCAAGCAATGTGCTTAGTAGCTTTAGTAGTTCCATATGTTGGTCCAAGTGATTTGCCTGGATTCCCAGACTCCATCTCCCACAAACATATTCACTCTGCCATTTGATTGGATTTGAGTCCCTTCTCGACAATATCTAGAATGCTTTGTGATTGGTCCTAGAAAACAATAGGTTCTGTCTGATTGGTCCCAGAAACCAATGGGTTGGGCCAGATCTAGAACACACGTGGGTAAAGCGTTTTCAAAAATGTGTAATTTGCATTGATACTCTGATTGTTTCATTTTTTTCCTCACCATTTCACCAGGTCACCATTAATACTACCTGCCAACTACCTGGGAGGAATTTGGATTCATTGCTTTGCTCAGGTAGGTAACAACTGATTGTTGTTCACTGATGTTCACCTTGCCAGCTCTGGGATTTGATCTAGTAAAGTTTCTGTTACTGGTTTTGATGCTCTAATCACTAGTCTACCCTGCTGCCTCAAAATATTGGTTAGAGAGGATTCAATCAACAATGAACACCCCATATTCCCACAATAGACTTCAATGGAAGCAGTTTCAGAATGTGGTGTGTTGCGAACAAAAATCAGCTGAATAATACAATTTATAATAATACAGTTAATACAGTTTTTGTTCTTAGGCAACCAAGGGATTGGTTGATGTGTTGATGCCAGGATAAACACGGCAGTGTGTTGATGGCAGGATAAACACGGCAGTGTGTTGATGGCAGGATAAACACGGCAGTGTGTTGATGGCAGGATAAACACGGCAGTGTGTTAATGGCAGGATAAACACGGCAGTGTGTTAATGGCAGGATAAACACGGCAGTGTGTTGATGGCAGGATAAACACGGCAGTGTATTGATGGCAGGATAAACACGGCAGTGTGTTGATGGCAGGATAAACACGGCAGTGGGTTGATGGCAGGATAAACACGGCAGTGTGTTGATGGCAGGATAAACACGGCAGTGTGTTAATGGCAGGATTAACACGGCAATGTTCATATTCCCTACTAGGATTTTGTTGATGGACTAAGAGTCGGAGTTCAGTGTAGGTAGTAGATTAATATATGTCATGGAAAGCTTGCACAAGACAGGTTAATATTGATTATTTGTTTTAGTAAACGTGTTGAAACAATATGTGCTGAGATTAGCAGGCAAGTCACTTGTAACTGTTGGCTCAGGTGAATTCAACCCGAATTAAACCGTGTTCACACAAGTTTGATAAATATTAGATATCATTTTAAAATAAATGAATCTGCACATAGGTCTGCCAGTGCCATCTGCCAACTGAGCTACAGAGGACCACAACAAAGACTGCTGTAAAAAACAAAAACTGTGCAGTAATTACTGCTATTGCAGATTTGATTGAATTCTGGGGCCAGTTGAATTGATGGCGCACTGCTCCTGTTTGGTACCTAAAACTGGCCTCAGGCTATCATGTCCTCTAATGTGGATTACCTCATGCAAAATTCTATTCCCCTCCTTACCAGCCAGGAGTCCAACTGTTGCTAAGGAGCCCAGTGTCATTTTTAACACCTCCCTGTGCATCCTTGAGGGCTCAGACAGATTTGGCTTCAACTTGTGGAAGGTGTCAGTCAGGCCTGGCCTCTTTGAAGCCCAACACAGTATTTTTTAATTAAATCACTTAAAGGTGGTGAGGTGATGGGTGGATGCGAATCCACCGCCAACCAACTCCTGCGTCGTGCTAATTCTGTGTATTGTTGCAAGAGGTACCAGCCGCGGAGAGGGCATGTGTCACTACAAATCCTGTCATATTTGAAAATGTATGTTTTTGTAAAATGCTTTTTACTTTTAACCGCATCGTTCCTTTTCTGTCCCACAATTTCATTTTCACATGTGTACACAACATACAGTATGACCATGGAAATTAAGGAAATCAAATTGAATGTGAAGGGGTTCCCTGGCTACAATTTGTTCATGCTTTGTTCATATCACAACATAAAAGTAAATAAATGGCTTATTATTAATAGACGGTAAATTAATTATGAATAAAACATTTACAGTAATTACAATTAATAGAGCGTACATATACTTGCCATATATTTGCCACTGTTAAACAGTGTTGATGTTAAACAGATGAGCGCATCGGTATGAAATAACTTGGGAATGAACGTTATTAATTCAGGCGGAAAAATTCCATTGAAGGAGTGCTATTGAAAAAGCTCCGACCAATCTGCATGCTTCATGGCAGTTACGGACCCGTACATCCATATCAAATAACGTGAATGAAAGTTATTTTTTCAGATGGAAAAACTCCAATGGAGTAATAGTCTATTTCAGAAGTGCTGATATGCATACTTCATGGCAGTTTTTTATTGTCATTATCAAATTCCATTACCACTGTATTTAAACAGACCATTTGCACGTAGTCGAGGGGCTGAAGCAATTGGCAACGGGCAACAGCCGGAAAGCAAACGTACCCCATTTGGCTGGCCAGTTGAATGCCATTGGTCGGTGTGCCAACTCATTTGCATAAATCAGGGCTTATAGATCAACGCTTTCTTTGGACTGTATCAAATCCAGTTTGCCGTGGCAAGGGAGCTCTAAATCACAAGTTTACTTCAAGCTCGTTTTCTTTATGAAGTTTTCTGTGGTCAACATTGCCCTTTAAAATGGGATTCTGCGGGATTCGAAGAGTTGGAGAGTGTGTTGTGCTTGCTTTTCTGTTCTATTCGGTTCAATCTACGACTACGAAGTATTACACTTACGAAGAGGATGCGCCTGGGACAGAAATTGGAAATCTCTCTCTGGATTTAAAGATAGACCCAGCTGAGGACCCGGAAACATCTTTCCGCTTCATGCAGGAGACTAATTCGTCCGTGATTCAAATGAGGGAGATTGATGGACTTTTAACTGTTGGGGAATCGATTGACCGGGAGCAGCTTTGCCCAAGGTCCCCGCGGTGTTTTGTCACCTTCGACATTGTTGCTTTCTCTAAAGAAAAGTTTCAGCTGATTCACGTAGAGATCGAGGTGAGGGACATAAACGACAACTCTCCCCAGTTTCTCCACAACGAGACAACCGTTGAGATATCCGAGAATGTTCTGGTAGACTCCCGGTTCCCGTTGGACATTGCTGTTGACCACGATGTCGGCAATAACTACATCCAAAGTTACCATATCTCTCCCTCCAGCCATTTCATAGTTGATGTGCGCAGCAGGGAGGATGGGGTAAAGTATGCTGAACTTGTGCTTGTGAAAGCAATGGACAGAGAGGCTGAAGATTCCTATACAATTGAAGTGACGGCAACAGACGGGGGAGAGCCACCAAGGTCTGGATCAATGACTGTTCATATCAAAGTGTTGGATTTTAATGATAACAGTCCAACTTTTGAGCACAACTCACTAAAAGTTGAACTTTATGAAGATTCACCTCTTGGTTATCAAGTTCTGAAAGTGCACGCGTTTGACCCAGATGCTGGCGTGAACGGCGAGGTAGTGTACGGCCTTGTAGAGGACCCATCGTCTGAATCGACGCGCGTTTTTAATATTGACCGAATTTCCGGTGCTGTAACACTGAAAACATTGGTTGATTATGAAAAGAAGAGGTCCTATGAACTGAACATTAAAGCATCCGATTTAGGCACAAACTCCATCCCGTCGACCTGCAGAGTTGTTGTGGATGTTGTTGACGTAAATGATAACGCACCAGAAATCAAAATTAAGCCAATGACCTCGACCAGCGACGGTGTAGCCTACATCACTGAGGCGGCGGCAGGGGAAAGTTTTGTGGCACTGATCAGCACGTCGGACAGCGACTCGGGCTCCAACGGTTATGTGCGCAGCAGCCTACACGGGCACGAGCATTTCAAATTGCAACAGGCCTACGGGGACACATTCATGATAGTAACAACCACCACTTTAGACAGAGAGAAGATCCCGGAGTATAACCTGACTGTAGTGGCTGAAGACCTCGGAACGCCGCCTTTCAAAACAATCAGGCAGTATACCATCAGGGTGACGGATGAGAACGACAACCCTCCGCTCTTCAGCAAGTCAATTTATGAAGTGTCCGTAATGGAAAACAACATCCCCGGGTCATATATAACCACTGTTGTGGCACGCGACCTTGACGTAGGCAAAAACGCCAAAGTTTCCTACCAGCTCGTGGACTCGGAGGTCGCGGGCGCCGGCTCCATATCGACATTTGTGTCCATTGACCTGGTGTCGGGGTCACTGTACAGTCTGAGATCATTTGATTTTGAAACATTGCAGCAGATTGAATTCACCATTCGGGCTGATGACAAAGGCTTGCCTCAGCTGTCAAGCACATCTGTGATCAGACTCAAAGTGGTTGATCAGAATGACAACTACCCCTATTTCACCTCCCCGGTTATGCTGAACGACTCCGCTGAAGTCCCCCTGCCTGTCAACGCGCCACTGGGGTACCTCGCCCTTCGGGTCAACGGCGAGGACCGGGACCAGGGTTTAAACGGCGAGCTCAGCTACAGGATCGTACAAGGCCACTCCAAGCTATTTTCAATAAACAAAGACACCGGAGAAATCGCCCTGAAACAGGCTCTGACGTCGGCTGTCGGCGACGTTCTGGAAATCAAGGTGGCGGTGAGCGACAACGGGCGGTCCCCTCTCTCCAGCAGCGCCGCCATTCGCTTTGTTGTCACAGACTCACAGCTCTCGAACGACCGGGTCGTCATTGTGCCCAGGTCACGTTATGAGGAAGATGCGGGCTTGAATGCCTCCGTCGTGGTTATCATTATGCTCGGGGGGGGCTGCGCTCTGCTTCTGGTTGCCATCGTGATTGTGGTCGTCACATGCAAGCTGAACCGAGGAGGCAAAGGCTTGGACTCCAAGAGAGACGTGACTCACAGCGTGTTTGACTCCAGGCGTCTTCCCGGACTCAACTGTACAGAAGCCAACATGTACGGCGGCTCCAGGGGCTTCCTGAACGAAGGGAACTCCACATCTCCCGAGTCGTCCTGCCTGTATGAGGAGAAGAGTGGAGACCTGGAGTCGCAGGTGAGTTCATTATTTGATCCTGTGTCCAAAGGTGCATGGATTCAACTGTGCACATTCAGGGGCAGGGCTTCTCCCGATTCATGTAGCTCAAATTAATCCACTTCCTGTTCTCTTATTTATTTTTTTGTATTTTTTTTTGTTAAAGATGTTCCTGCCTCCCAAGCCTTTCCAACCAACATCAATGTGGCAAGGGGAAAAATACTGCCTGCAAATGAGGTAAGAATACCACCTCATTGATCATACTTGGCACAGTGAGTAATAATTTACTTGGATCTAAGGGAACAGGATTGGCCCTCTTGGGAAGTATGTCTTTTGTTTCCCTTTTAATTTGGTTTTTTGTCCTGATTTCGTGTTTCTCTCCTTAGTTGGCTGTTATACATTGTTATACAAAGACACCCAAGCACATTTAACCATTGTATGAATGTGTTTCTGTTATCTGCTTCTCAGTTAATGGATTTATATGAAGTAAATAAATAAATTATCGACTTAACCAACCGCTGGAAAATACTTGACATGTCATAGTCATCCTGCGTGTGACTGTTTTCCGGAAGAGGGGGGGTTTGGGCGTGTGGGTGGATGGTGGCACACTCTACACAGGCGGTGGGGGGGGGGGGCTAACATCAATAATCAGATACAATGCAGCAGTGACTAATATGTTTGATTCTATTTGCAGTGGCATTGACCAGCAGAGTGTGAAGGACAGTGGCAAAGGAGACAGTGACTTCAATGACAGTGACTCTGACATCAGTGGAGACGGAGGCAAGAGAAGCCTGAGCACCTTCCAGCCCTGGGCCAAGAGTGAGTACACTACCTTCACACTTCTACACTGGGGCTCCTCGTAGCAGGGTGAAGATAACTGTTGGCATTTTTATTGCACTTTACACCGCTCAAACAGCAGCAGATTGCATTCTGGGAAAGGGGGGGGGGGGGGCGCAACTCGCACCCTTTCCCCTCAAAGTGTAGAACCCCGTCTGGCTATGTAACCCAGCAACAAAGAACTCTGTCACCGTGATTCCTCTGTCCTTGGGCCGGGAAAAGTGATTCGGCATGCGTTTTGTGTGTGTGTTCTATTTCCGGTTCATCCCACACAGCTAACGCCGTCGCTGTGGATTGGCAAGGCCCTTACTGTGTCATACCAACCCAAGGCTTCCAGCCCTCCAGAGACGGTGCTACACAATAGGCTTTTCCCCAAGCGGCGGTCTACAACCGTCCCGCATGCCTACCCGCAGTCCTGGAAAGAGTCCGGCTACAACACTAGCGTTCCCAAAACAAGGAGTCCCATGCAGACGTTCTCCCACCACACGGGAACACTCCCCTCGTACTTCGCCCATCAGAGGAGGCAGTGTGCCGCGGGGCTCGCTGAAGTTCAGGAGCACCGGCAGGATGTTTTGACAGTGGCGACCATTTCGGAAGTCGCCACTATTTTCTAAACAGCCTGCAAAGTCAGTGTAATTGGTTATTTATAGATACGGTAGTATTTACCAGGTTGTAAGTACTGGTCAGAGAGGAGAGTGTAAATACTGTACAGCTAGTTTGAATATGTAAATGTCGTGTTTAAAAAAAAAGAAAAGCAGCTAGATTGCATAATAGAAACAGCTATATTTTTTTTTTGTATTAAAAGAGAATGTACATATAGGTATTTGTTGTTGCAATGTTTGCAGTTGTTTTTGTGAATAAACACATTATATTGAAACACTGGAATATGTGAATGATTGTTTCTATCAAATAGTTATTTAGCTGGACTGTTCTTCTATGGCCACACACCAACACTACTCACAGGCTTAATTTCCCCACTTACAGCTTCTATTATAGAGATGTGAAATTATAAAATGTAGTTTGATCGTTTTAATGGTTTCGAGTATGAACAAATTCCAAATGAAGTTCAGCAAAGTCCATTATCATGACGAGCCGATTATATCTCACAAATATTGTGCTAGTTGGTACAAAATCCTCAACAAATCCTGTCATGTTAATATGTTTACAGTAATGACACTAGTTAATACTTAGTGGCACTTTGACAAGCTACAAGAATGCTTGGCAACCTCAATCCCCAGTGGTGCTCTTAACCATCAGGCTTTAATGCTACAGAAAACCAATAGGGATCTTTAACATAAAGAGATTGTGTTCTGCACACAGTCTCGTTGCCATGTCGTACAGAAGATGCGGGACACAAAACTATTGACTTTCATCCTGAAATCAAATTACTTTAGTTCCAAAGAACATGTCTAGGACAAAGATCTTTTGCAGAATCCTTTGGCTAGAATGTGGTATACATTTTAGAGTTTACCAGAAACCCCATAGGTGGTTGGGAATTACATTTTTTGATACATCCACTTGGAGCATGCTGCAGGAAATCAACAAAAAATGGTGCAGCAAATTAGTGGAACTACCTGCCAGCTTTGTTCAAGATCTAACTAACAGATACATCGACTCTAATGTGCAATATCTTTAGCACAGGTTAAAATGTGAAAGGTTGTTCTTGTTTTATATATGTTAACAAAAGGTGTGTCTTGTTTGTTGTTAGCCAGAAAGTTAGCCTTGTAAATAATAGGCTACTGTTATATTATAGTTATAACTTACTGGCTAACAACGAGCCTCATTGTGAAGTTCTCTGTCGGTAAGCATACGCTGCATAGGTGGTAACACTGTTTGTCAAGATATTCTACTGACTGTCGAAGTGTGATATTAATCCTCATGAATAAGTTACATCCTACACACATTAACACGTGTACCATACTGTATATTCAAAACAGGTTTTGGTTTCCATGCGTTTCTTTCAGTAGGATTCCAGTTTGGACGAGCGCTGTTGCCCATTTGTCACGGGCAGAGGTGCTGCAGGGATGGCGGAAGAAAGGATAGTCGGGGAAAGGAAGAGGTTGCAGAAATAATTGGAGGAATTTCGTGAGTAGGCTGACCAACAGCCTGAAGAGAGGCTTACCCAGGTGAAGGTTGACCTGTTCCACATCAGTCAAATCATATAACAACATCTGACTTAATTCTTTTCTGTTGACTTTATTTTTACTATCAACAGACTAAGTTGAGAGAGCTGCCCTTTGAGGAAAGGGGAGAGGTGCTGGAACAGTTTGTTACCCGTCAGCGATTTGCGGTAGAGCTATCCCAGGATCTCCAGACATCCCAGAGTGTAGACAACCCCCTGAGTGTCGGAGGGTGCCCACTGATCTGGAGAAAAAGTGCAGCATCAGGGGCTCAGAGAGATGTGTGAGGAGGAAGGCACACATGGAACATTTGTCTGGATTAGGGGATTTCCAGGCTTGTCAGAATTGTCATGTTGGCTTTGGGCAGCCTGAAGGATTCAGGCAAAAACCGATAGGTTAACTCTCTTACACAAATTTTGGACACCTGATTCTAAGAATTAGGGTGAATGAAAAGCTCAATGAAGTTAGTCAGAACTGGCTTAATTCCCAATAGACTGTGAATTTATGTTGTCCTCACTCCAGAAGACAGCATGATAAATCCATGTCCAATGCCAAGGCAAGAAAGCGGATGACAGCATGGAAACTGTTATTTCATATATTGTCCAGCAGCACTAAATGAGACAGATCAATTAGCAGACTGCTAAAACACGTTCAATCTAAAAACTATATATTTAATACTAATTACGTGCACAATATAAATTGAACACTTTGCACTACACAAGCAATAACCTTCATTTATGTTCCAGTCATTTGGTGGTACTGTAATTGTTTGATTCCTCTCTGGGCCCTACTGTAACAGTTCAGAATTTCCTTTCAATGTTACGTCTTATCTGTCTTCTGACACTAGTGCTGAAAATCAAAGTAACATTTTCAGAATAAGCCTGTATTTGAGCTGATCTGTGTAATCAGTTATTTCATACTATATTTACACCAGGGTAGTCCAACTCTAGTCCTGGACATCTGCCCTCCTGTAGGTTCTACTCTCCTGTAGGTTCTACTCTCGTGTAGGTTCTACCCTCCTGTAGATTCTAGTCTCCTGTATGTTCTACCCTCCTGTAGGTTCTACCTTCCTGTAGGTTCTCCCCACATAACAACCACTCTCAAATCTCAAACCAGTATGGAGAAATACGGTGGAATTCTGTGTTGTGTGGTGTTGTCTCCTTGAAACCGTACTTCAGGAATGGAGAGGAAATAATCAGAGCCGGCAGTCTTCTTGCAGTGGTTTAGATGTTCATGTTGCCAACCAATATTGCTTTAGCACATTCGTTGTTTATTTTGCTCCCCCTGTAAGACCTTGAGCTTGCAGCTAGATTTTATTGTAAAAAATCTACAATAAAATCTACTTTCACCGTAGATTTTTTTGACCTGAAAGAGAACATTTGGTCAGTTAGCATTTTGTCTACAAAATACCCGCACACAAAAAACCCATCAACTTCTATTGTATTGCGTTCTGACAATGACAATATCAATTCTCAACTGACAAAATGACTAAGACTAACAACTCTGGTTGGCCTCTGTTTTTTCATCATGGATGGACTAAGGTTTTAGTTATGTTTTGCCAGTAGGGTTCTTGTGTCACAGTTCGGACAAGAGAAACCTTCTGCTGACACACCTGAGGGTGCATTACTGCACACATTTAAGGTCAGATGTTGAGGATGACAGAAAATCACACCGTTCCATCAATCCTTTCGCTAATTTCAAATACAACTGTCCCACCTGATTACAAAAAGGTCTCTGAATTCTGAGGGAGAAACAGGAAAGCATTATTGTTTATCCTAGGGTAAAGAAGGGTTGTCTCACCAATTCCAAGAGGAAAACAAACTTTTACAGGAAAATGTACCACACAAATAGAAAAGGAGAATAAACATCCATCCCGACCAATCATTGGCATCAGTATTCTCTGGTTCCCAATTATCTGAAGTTTTCCCAAGGTCAACAGAAGGCACCAATCACTCATTTTCAAAACATACAGTTTGATGTTTACACTTACTCACAAAGTCAGACATACAGCTCAAATTAGGAAAAAACAAACAGCTACAATATCTAAGCATTGAAGTAATCTATTGGGATAGTATGTAATCAATATTCAAGGTAAATTTGAGGCTGTTCATTTTCCTTCTCAGCTTACCTTCATATTTAGTAGGTAAGACATGACTGTTCTTGAGAAAAACATAGGCATTGAAAACATCTGTAAAAATACTGTTCTAAAGCAGACCAAGGTAATGTCCTCCTCCAGTACTTCACAATGGGGGGGCTGGGAACATACACTTTACAGGCATTGATGATAATTTCTTGCTTTCATAACTGAAAGAATACATTTCCGGTAGCTATTTTTTCCAGAGCTTTACACTAAGCAATGAATCTCAGTTTAGATGTATATAACACTGCTGGCATGAGAGAGGACACACTTGCTGGTGTTAGGACATTGTGTTGTACAACAGCTGACTGAAGACTTGGCAGAGGAGAGCAGTTGAGCACAGGCTGTGTTGTTTACCACTACACCACAGAGCTGTACAGTTGCTGGGTGTCAGTATAGCCTCTTGTCTCTATCCTGAACAAATCCTCCTTTGCCACTGGCTGTTTTAATAGTTAATTTGCCATTCGTGAATGACATTGATACAGTTAAACTGACTAACATTTCTTACTATGTATGGCGTTTGTCACTGGCTGTTTGAACAGCGTATTAGCCAGTAATAAGCTTTACCGGTATCTACTAACTTACTGGAATACTCATAAGAATTGAACAATTGCTAGCGAGTCTGCCAAAGCTATTTCATTTCATGGCATAAGAACGTATTATTTTATTTCATGGCAAAACAACGTACTTTTCATTAGTGAATGACATGTATACAATAACTATCAATAAAGGCGACTATAAATAACTTTTTCATCAGGTGAAAAGACGAGAGAATCGTGGAATCTACCAGAAATAATGTCATTGCTCTCAATAGATTCAAACGTAGGTCTTCCATATGAGAGACACTGTCTTTAACCACCACGGCATCACTAGTTTCTACAGTCGCAAGACTCCCTTGAGGATTGTGTTAAATAGGCTTACTAGTATCTACTAATTTCATAGGAATATAACCGTAAACAGTTTCAGGTTTCGGCCAGCTAAGTTTTTGCCAATACGGAATAATTCACAATGCGTACTTCGCTTTACCTGCGAGGAGATACGAACTCAGGACCTATAGTTCACAAGTCTGCTTCTCTAACCACTACGCTGATTAACAAGGGGTAGTCAATCAATCAGTCAGGCACTCCGTCAGTCAGTCAGTAAAAGACATTTGCTCTTCTTAGCTGGCTCCACTTACGTGGTCTGGCAACTAGCTAGGTCTTGCTGTTTGCAAACTCTGGGTTGTTTTATATTCTTTCAACTCCCTTTGTTTTCTTCAGTGAGCAAACACAAATCCAATGTTTACCTTTGTCTCGCCTGGGGCAAGCTGTCAATCTTTAATCGCTAGCCAAACTAGCCGCTAGCTGTTCCTCTTGAGTCCCCAGTCTACAGAAACAGGTAATTCGTTGTGCGCTGCTTGAAATCAGGCGGGAAAATATGACCCGACAGGACAAATGAATAGAGCAATTCCCAGGTAATGTAAGGGTACAACATTATAACTGTTGCTTCACGTTGTGAGACCACCAGAGATGCAAAATTACCACCAGAGATGTGTAATGACTACCAGAGACTTATTGAAGCATCTGAATGTGAAAAAAGACAAAAGGTTACATAATACATATGTATATGTAGAGTTCAGAATACATTTTTTATCAATTTTACTTTGACCCAAAGAAAATGGAGTTCATGATGTTAATGGAAAATTCAAATTTTTTATTCATGAAAGAAAAGCATCCATCATTCCTTCTTAGATATCTCCATGGGGAAGTGGACTGCTTTTCATTACTAACTTGAAATGTGCTTAGGAAGTCTACTTTATTGGGTATCTGTTTAGAGGAATTACACAGCAGAATGTGTCCCAGGTGGCCTGGATTGACTTTCAGCCTATAGGTTATAACCTGCTCACGAAAGCCTCTACTTTTTGGTATTTTCATTAGACAGCAAACCTCAAGTGTTCGGTATGTTTATAATGCAGCAAACCTTCAGTGTCTGGTATATTCATATTTAGCATTTAAGAATTTGGTTTTTGGGTATTTTAGTGTTTGATATGTTATGGTCGAGTTAGATTTTCTTTTGGTGACACTCTGATAGTTGGGATGACGTTGTTAATTACAGATGAGATGTTTTCATCAGCGACTCTTTCTACTAAGGTAACATTTGTGGAGTTTTTATGAAGAGGTTATAATGAACTTGTTAAGGCATTGGACATGCATGCGTTAGCTAGGTACTCTTCACTAAAAACATGTAGCAAGATCATTAATAACATGTTAAACATGTTCACTCAGTTTTCAGATAAGACCAATGTTTCCACACTGCTTGAACACACCTCCTCCGCTTTTTCACCAACCCAAGGTGTTATGGGTAGATTGTTCACCCACGCACAGTTTCAGAGTGTTAAGTGTATTGATAAAATATGGAACAACTAATCAACAACTAAAAGCAGCTGGCAACTAATTTAATTATTGATTAGTTGGATCTCTGTGGGACACAGCAAAAGAAAAAAAATCAGTTTGAAATAGTTGTGGCTACTTGACTGTAATATGTGTTCAACTCAATTGCTTTGCAGTTTACGTTGAGCACGTAACATGCAAACAGAGTTGGGAGCACGACAAAGCAATGCAACCATATTCAATTAATAATACCCCAAAGGCAAAGAGTGCTGATCAACTGCACTGTTCTCTGAAGGACTCCTTGGATAATCTACGAGACATTCAGGGGGCCCCAACATTATAATAAAAAACTATTTCTGTGCAACCATTGGAAATAAGTTGACACAATCACGTATACATGTTTGACTTATAAGCCTGTGCAACTGCATTTGTAAACAGTTAATAACCTATAGCCATATATGGGCTCACTATTTGTCAGTTACTGACTTGTTATTGCACTTTTTTGACCAATAACTGTTTGTAATTTGTATGTAACGGATTTACAAATTAATATGTAACCCTTAACAAAATCCTTTATCTGCTTAGGGTGGGCGTCAAATGAGCCTGCAATTTACCAGACCAAATAAGCCACCAGGAATTTAAAAAAGCGTTCATAATCTAGCTAGCTAAAGTGGATGCCCTGAAGGAAGATGGAGTAAAAAAAAGTGCAGCTTTGAATTTCTGCCAGAGAGCCTAGACTATACTGAAAGGGGGATGGTGGACGATTCAGCGCTCATTAGCAAATTATCCAGTTTTTTTTGCAACTGAACAAAACTAAAATCACTGTGAATAACGTATATTATAAACATCAACACCATGTTTGGAATTGAAATCAAGATGAGTATTCCAGTGGATTAGTTGCTCATTTTCTAGGCAACTCAGAGAACCTTCCCTAATGCACCTTCAGAATGGAGGGGAATCTACTTATTCCATACCCACCAACAGTGAGATCAGGGAAGACTCTTAGAATCATGTCCTTGGAGTTGAAACCTGGCAAAATGGACAAGCATAAACGCCTTATTGTAAAAAGCGTATGTTTATGACGTGATATACTAAGAATAAAATAAGGTCATACTTTTTCTGCGGGTGATGTAGGCTACTACCTTGTGACTGGTTATGACAGATCTCCAATTCCACAGGGAAAATGCATTTATCAATCAATACCATATGAAATGGCTTCCTTCACCATTGCTTTATGCTTCCCATGTAGGTCAAAAAGCTGCCCATCGACCCAATAACTCGTGCCACAAGGCATGTTCATCTACACAGTTGAATCAGAGCGAAAGTACATTATAAAAACACATTTTGTGGATCAATGTTTTTTACGTGACTATTAATAGGCTTTCATGTGTGATAACAGTGGTGTACAGCTTAGTTCTCATACACCTCACACCTACATTGTGATATTGGCCTGGCCAGCTGATGGGAAATTAGGTGTTACATAAAGTCTTTGGGTTCACAACCATCCACAGACGAGCAGCAGGATTAAAAAACAAGCCTTGTTTGCATGTGGTTAAAAAAAAGAAAGATCAGGATGTTATGCATATTCTGAAAGTTATGCACATTCTGAATGTTATGCACATTCTGAATGTTATGCACATTCTGAATGTTATGCACATTTTTAGACTGAAGCCCGGTGATTAAAGGAGCCACTGTGATCTGAATGTGATCTGATCTATAAGTGTAAACTAACAAGACAAGGTCAAGATGACAACATGGTCAGGTTGGAGGACATGTTAGAGCCTGATATGTGTCTGATAATCAATCAAATGTATTTTATGAAGCCAGTTTTACATCAGCAGTTGTCACAAAGCACATACACATTTGTAACCTGCCTGAAACCCCCAAGAGCAAGCAACAACAAGAACTGTTGCACAGTGACTAGGAAAAACTCCCTATTATGGCTGGAATCAAGGAAGAAACATAGAGAGGAGCCAGACTCTGAGGGGTGTCCTGTCATCACTGTAATTAAACCCCTCATCACTGTAGGCCAAAGTCATCATCGCTGTAGATCAACCCCATCATCACTGTAGGCCAAAGTCATCATCGCTGTAGATCAACACCATCATCACTGTAGGCCAAAGTCATCATTGCTGTAGACCAATACCATCATCACTGTAGACCAACAACATCATCACTGTAGACCAACACCATCATTTCTGTAGACCAACACCATCATCACTGTAGACCAACAGCATCATTTCTGTAGACCAACACCATCATCACTGTAGACCAACAACATCATCACTGTAGACCAACAACATCATCACTGTAGACCAACAACATCATCACTGTAGACCAACATCATCACTGTAGACCAACACCATCATTTCTGTAGACCAACACCATCATCACTGTAGACCAACAGCATCATTTCTGTAGACCAACAACATCATCACTGTAGACCAACAACATCATCACTGTAGACCAACAACATCATCACTGTAGACTAACACCATCATTTCTGTAGACCAACACCATCATCACTGTAGACCAACATCATCACTGTAGACTAACACCATCATTTCTGTAGACCAACACCATCATCACTGTAGACCAACAGCATCATTTCTGTAGACCAACAACATCATTTCTGTAGACCAACACCATCATCACTGTAGACCAACAGCATCATTTCTGTAGACCAACACCATCACCACTGTAGACCAACACCATCACTACACTAACACCATCATCACTGTAGATCAACACCATCATCACTGTAGACTAACACCATCACTTGACTAACACCATCACTACACTAACACCATCATCACTGTAGACTAACACCATTATCACTATAGGTCACTGTAAGAACAGCCTTTAGCTTAAATTGGCTTTCTTTTGTTATAAGCAGTTATTATGTTATGCAAAAACATGAATTCTGCATTGAAATACGTATCTTGCGCTTTGATCAGAAGCGCCATCAATGGAAATATCACACCAAGTATAGAAAAGCAGCTCAATTTACAAGAAATGATGTAAATGTGTTGTCATTTTGGCAAGTGTATAAAACGAACCTTGTCTTAATTAGCTCAAGGTATCCACTATGTCTGACCTGTATTTGCACTTCAATTATTTTGGTGAACCTTGAAATACACCTTGAAACGTTGACTGACTGACACTTTAGGTACTTATTTTCACCAACATCTCTATCAAATGTAACTTCTGAAAAGAATCAGGGACCTAAAATTCCTCTCAGTTATCTGAATGACGGTGGAATCAACAGGGAACCTTGACAAGTTATAATTACTGTCAGATTTCAATACATGAATCAAATGGAGGCTTGATTTGTAAACTGTAAGGAATTCCACAAATAGCATGCAACGACCAATGGCACAGTTTTCTCTATCAATTTCTGGAGCTATTGACAGATATCAGGCAGGCACTGGGGTTATGCAATGAGTCGAAAACATGTTGTGCCAAAATAACTAGAGGGCCATGGTCAGATCACGCCACTGGTTCCCAGTGTCAGAGCCGTCTTCATTCTCCTACTTCGCCCAACAATGTTTACAAAGATTAAGAGTAACCCAATGAACAGATCAAAGAAACATAATTTGAAAGCAGTCCATGTCAAACATAGTCTATGATAAAATAGGTGGTTTGAATCCTGAATGCTGACTAGCTGAAAGCTGTGGTATGAAGACAAGGGCTTGTCTTCATGGTTCAAATACATAATAGGGGCATGACAGGATGTGGCATATGGGCAATATACAATGGCTAAGAGCTGTTCTTAGGCGTCGCACTAAAGAAAAGCCCTTTGCAGTGGTGAATTGGCCATACACCACAACCCATCATGCCTGACGAACGACATATACCATGGCCAACAGCCAATATCACAGTTTCCGATTGAAAACAATACAAGCAAACATATTTGAGCAGAAATAAACATGCCTTTGGTTATACATTTGTTTTTATTTGTGAATTGTATTAGGTCATGGTTGTACACAGGTTTTAAATGTGAGTGTGGTCAGTCAACTCCTGGTAAAATAAAAATAACACCTTGCATATCATCTCATAGGACACCACTGGTGTCAACTACATTCATCCAAGGGCCAACTGGATCTTTTTGACACCTTTAACACCAAAGTGGTTAAGTGCGTCATAGGTGCAAGAATATATAAATATGTGCTATAATAAAAACCACAGGCATGTGTTAATTCCATCCACTGATCTGGGTGCCATAATGTGCACCGCCGTGAGGTTAAAAACATTAATCCCCAATAAAAAATTACTATAGCAGAACGTTCAGATGTTTATCACTGCTTATTGCTTTGCTCAAAAAACAACAGAACATAAATAAATGTTCTCGCTGAATGGCTAATTACCCAGGTATATTGAAAGGAACATTTACTGGGCTGCTATTTTATCCACAGCGTTAGATTCTCGTACCATCAAACTAGTTTGAGAGGTCAGCACTGAAACGGATTCCTATAGCCTCGCACAGGGAAATCTTTACAATCGGTTGAGATCGATTATTTCTATCTATGGTCCCCGTCCCCCGTCGCCCCCCCCATCCTCAGAGCAATGGCAATTTACACTATTCTCTGTGACCATGTGTTTGTGCTCTCTTTTCAACACCTTAACTATCATGCAAAAACATGTTCCGCTTGTTAATGACAGTGGACCTGACAAAACCACTAACAGATCTGGGACCAGACTTTATTCCCACCAGTAGGGGGAAACATCATGCTACAGAACCCTAGAGAGGTCAAGTGTGTGTGTCTTGTGTGTGTGTGTGTTGGGGAGGGGTATACAATATTCAATGATCCAGTTTGGGCAGAAAGGTTGAGGCCATCTCCATGTTACACAAGTCAATATTGATGTCATGAATTAGCTAGCCCCTCCCAATGACCCGGTTGGAATTGCCTGTCGGTCTTCTTGGAAGTACCTTTCTTTTGAGAACATCAAAATGATGGGGGGGGGGGCAGAAAATCTGATGGTTTTACAACTGTAGTGGAACTGGCCAAAGATACGCTGCTGAATTTGACGAACATGCAGTGCAAGCAATATACCATCACATCTCACAGGCATTTACAGCATCACTAAGGGTGGGTGATGCTAGCTTAGCCGCAAAATAATTGACATTCAGACGATCGTCTATATTCATGAGTCATGCAATGCAAATAAGAAGTAATTTGGCCAGGGTTATGAGCGGCCGTAAAGAATCAGTCAGTATCATCAAGCCTGCATGGTTTCCAACACACAGCCTGCCAGGTGAATTGTTTTAAAATATTGAAATGTATTTCATTATGGTTAATTGCAGGCTGCTAATGTAATTGACATAGCTTTTTCCCATCCCCGGATTTGTAATTATATGACCTTCACCCTTTTGAGGGCCCTGAGCCAGAGTTGGTAGATTAGATTTAAAACACTTCCTGCTATTCTGAAGGGATAATGTCTATGGAGTTGTGAGAAACCTTTTGGTATAATGACAGGGAAGCTAATCTCCAGCCATTATGCACATTTTGACATTCCCTACACCGTGTTCATCTAATTTCTACAGATTTTGGCATATGCCAGGCCATGTTCACCTCATTTCTACACATTTTGACATGCCCCAGGCCATGTTCACTTAATTTCTACACATTTTGACATGCTCCAGGCAGTATTCACTTCATTTCAACACATTTTGACATGCCCCAGGCCATGTACACTTCATTTCAACAAATTTTGACATGCCCCAGGCCATGTTCACCTAATGTTTAAACATTTTGATATGATCAAGGTCATGTTCATTTACTTTTTAAACATTTTGACAGGATTGAGGTCATGTTCACTCCATTTTTAAACATTTTGATAGCATCCAGGTCATGTACACTTACTTTTTAAACATTTTGACAGGATTGAGGTCATGTACACCTAATGTTTAAACATTTTGATATGATCAAGGTCATGTTCATTTACTTTTTAAACATTTTGACAGGTCGAGGCCATGTTCACTCCATTTTTAAACATTTTGACAGGATTGAGGTCATGTTCACCTAATGTTTAAAGATTTTGATAGCATCCAGGTCATGTACACTTACTTTTTTAACATTTTGACAGGATTGAGGTCATGTTCACCAAATTTTTTACACATTTCACAGGCCCCAGGCCATATTCACTTTATTTCCAAACATTTTGACATGCCCCATGTTCACATCCTCGAGGTTCTGGCACAGGGTCACGTCTTGTATGCCTAAATTATAATAACTGACAGGGGCAAGTTGGGTGTCAGAAGTTACAGTTTTAAATCTGCTGATGTACTATGAAATTGAGAAATTGAATTGAGTTTCAGAAATAATCATATATAAAAAATTATTATCCTTATGCATGCAACTCTGAGACAGTGATACCCCAAATGTGAAGTTCATGGGGGTATAGACATTCCATAGGCACTGTATACATACATGGTTATGGCTATGGGGTTATGGGTTTATGGGGTTATGGTCATTTTCAGTACAGCGGAAACCAGCCATATAATTCTTGATGCTATAATAATGAAGTTAAAAAAAATCCCTTTAGTTCTGTCAGACTGATTTACTATTAATTCAAGTAGGGCCCTCCCGATTGTGATCGGAGTGCTTCTGTTTAAAGAAACATTTTGCAACTATGTTTGGTTTGGCAGAAGGAAAACACCACAGATATTCACTTGTGTGACTCCAATTTCATGGTTGAGAATGTAACATATGCTACGATTGTTTTAGCCTGTTCTCTACTCTCTGTAATCTACACTCTTAGAAATAAACAGTTCCCTGCCTTAGGGTGTTCCAGTGGTCTAGGCTGTTCCATTGGTTTGGGTGGTCCAGTGTTCTAGAATGATCCAGTGGTCTAGCGTGTTCCAGTGGTCTAGGCTGTTCCATTGGTTTGGGTGGTCCAGTGTTCTAGAATGATCCAGTGGTCTAGGGTGTTCCAGTGGTCTAGGCTGTTCCATTGGTTTGAGTGGTCCAATGTTCTAGAATGATCCAGTGGTCTAGGGTGTTCTAGTGGTCTCTGATTTTCCATTGGATTGGGTGGTCCAGTGTTCTAGAATGATCCAGTAGTCTAGGGTGATCCAGGGTTCTAGAATGATCTGGTGGTCTAGGGTGTTCTAGTGGTCTCTGATTTTCCTTTGGATTGGGTGGCCCAGTATTCTAGAATGATCCAGTGTTCTAGAATGATCCAATGGTCTAGGGTGGTCCAGGGTTCTAGAATTATATGGTGGTCTAGGTTAGTCCAGGGTTCTATGGTGGTCCTTAGAGATGGTCTAAACTGCTACCTCCAGGGGACACAGACCATTAAAAGCATGGGTTTGATGTGTCTCTTAGTTTCTCTTCTAGCTAAATTCCCACAGTCTCTAATAAAAGCATAAACACGCCAGAGAATAAATATAATAACAATTATATTTCAAAAGGAGGGACAGGGTCCCGCTTCAATCTGAAGAACCCTTTATGTAGGCTATTTGGTAAAGCACAGGGGTCTGTAGAGGTACACATTGTACAACATAATTTTTTTTTTATGGTTCAGTCAACATTCCTGTTTACTTTCAACTCTGATGACACACAGTGACGTGACCCACCTGCAGACATTATCTGATTGCTTTCGAATAGTTAGCTGTATCATGAGCCGGGAGACAATGATCACTACAGGGAAATAATGCACATTATTTAGACGTGAGCGTAAAAAAAATCAGTTGGAGGTTGAAATTAGGCAAAACGTTTTTTTCATCAAACATGTATTAAAGGCGAATGGACTACTGGGGGGGTGATTGTGGAAGGATTTCCACAGTGTTTACCAGACTGTTCTTTATAAGGCAGCTCAGATATTTTATATTTGTGACAGAATGATCTGTGTATCATACAGCCGTCCGGTGGCTAGTGCGATGTATCTTTCAGCCGTCCGGTGGTGCGGTGTGTCATACAGCCGTTAGGTGGCTAGTGCGGTGTACCATACAGCCGTCCGGTGGCTAGTGCGGTGTATCATACAGCCGTTAGGTGGCTAGTGCGGTGTACCATACAGCCGTCTGGTGGCTAGTGCGATGTATCTTCCAGCCGTCCGGTGGTGCGGTGTGTCATACAGCCGTTAGGTGGCTAGTGCGGTGTACCATAAAGCCGTCCGGTGGCTAGTGCGGTGTATCATACAGCCGTTAGGTGGCTAGTGCGGTGTATCATACAGCTGTCCGGTGGCTAGTGCGGTGTACCATACAGCCGTCCGGTGGCTAGTGCAGTGTATCATACAGCTGTCCGGTGGCTAGTGCAGTAAGCCAGAACGTCCGGCTAAGGCAGACAGCATGGCTAGGGACCAATGGCTTGCGGTCACAAAACTCCCACAGAAAGCCAGTGCGCTACTATCGACTGTGGCCATACAGGATATGTTCATGTAAAAGGCTGCAAGCTAAGACACACATTATCTTGGGCAATGTCACGCACCCACCCTAGAGCACTCCAACGCAGCACAGAAGGAGCTTTAGTGTCAGATTCATCCCGCCCCGGAGCTCCACTCTGAGCTTTAGATGGTTATTCGTACACACAACCTGCTTGTTTGCGCCCAGAGGATGAACAACAGTGTTTCTTAGTATTCCAAATGAGTCTTTCTCTTTGACTAATTTGGGCTGGTGCCTTAAGATTATGTTTTAATGTTTTCCTCACGTGTTCGCCATTGATCTGTGTCGTGTCCTTGATGATTGATGACGGTGAGTAAACAATTCACAAGTTGGGGTAAATAGAGTACTACATTTTCCCGCATGCAGGATACTTTTTCCATAAGATATATGTGTTATTGCCAGTGCATTCATTGGTTGATAGGTTTCTTGCTACACAAAGACATAACTGTTTTTCTAAACTAACCTTGTTAGTAATTGTATGTAATGCATCCATAACTGAGAAGTGGTCAGAGAGGGTCACACGAAAATATATTTTGTGTAAAGGAGGGCAATCTGTTTCAGAGGGATCCAAATTCCTCCACGTGTACCTAATTATAAATAATGTCCCCTCCCAAATCATGGCGTATTTGCTTAAATATTTCTAGGGAGTGTGCTGCAGTACGTCCATGCATGCCTGTATATTTGCACAGTTGAAGAGTCAGTCAACTGATGGCTTGCAGTCAGAAACTGTCACAGAGACTCTAAGTACAACACGTTATGCCTCGGTCCCTGTCTGACCAATGGTAGTCAAATGAACAGTGCGTGGCCGGGGTGTGAAAGGGTCCTTGGTGACGGGGCAGGCTTTTCATCCGGCATCATTTCACATCGACGTCCTGGATGGATTGGAGCTTGGCGATGGAGATGAGCTCGGCGGCCTTCCACTGCAGAGACCCTGCGACGTGTGCAGATCAGTTTTCATAAGAGGCCTCGAGATCAGGATGTTGCCAGGATAGTATCGGGGGAGAACCCAGGGTGGCATGCCAAAGTCCTTTAGCCGCTTTAGGGAGCGAAGCTGCCGTTGTGCCCTCTTGATAAAGTCGGCGGCCTTGATGCTTTACGGCAAGTCCTCAGCTATGTGGATCTAGGGGAGTTTAAAAAAGCTGACTCCTCCTTCTGCTTTACAAAGTCCAAAAGGGATTCCCTGTCGAGAGACAAACCAAAGAACACTTCATCTTAAGCCGACTGATCATTACAAAATCATATAATCATTTGATTATAACATTCGCATTCAGGATTTGTTTGAATAACCTACAATGTTTCTTCTTGCATCAGAGTTCCATTTAAATGTTGGCTGCCTCCAGTGCTAACATTCTGCTGCAGTGTAGGTTTGAATCCTGCTCAATGTTCCCTCAGCAGCAACTCTCCGCTCTACCTTTCTCTAGTTTCCTGTCCACTAAAAGAAAACATGCCTGCAAGAAAGATATTCAAACAATTACATTTAAATAATTTAGCAGATGCTCTTATCCAAAGCAAACACCCCCCCCCCAACTTTCGCCGTTGGCCCCCGTGGGAAACAAACCCGCAACCCTGGCCTTGTGAGTGCCATGCTCTACGAACTGAGCAACACAAAACCAAGAGGCAAGCTAATCGGCTTAGGCATACCCTAGTGTTTTTATTTATATAAAAAAATAAATGCTAATGTGTTCTGGGTTCTTTACAGTACAGACTGAATACATTAAATTGACAGAACACAAGTACCAGAGATGTGGACTCAAATCTGACTTAAAACTAATTTAGGACTCAACACTCGACTTACACTGAACATTTAAAAAAATTAAACTTTCAATTGCATCCTCAAAACTCAGGACCCCTTTAAACAATGACTCAAGATGTGTTTTTTTCCAAAACTCATCTAGCTGTGTCAAAATTTCCCCCTGTCCTGCCTCGTTTTTAACTACTCCAACCCTTTGAAGCCTGGTGGCAGGGCTTGGAACTGACATGCAAACCACAGCATCGCCAAGTCAAAACGAACATAATGTCCGTAAGCCTTCTGGTTAGACCTTCCGTCTATCAATACATACAGGTGGGTTATCTAGTGAATAGATCCCCAATTCCCTGGATCAGATGTAGGGGCAAACATTAAACCTTTTAGGGAGAGAGGATTCATACATAACTGGTAGCACCAAAAACAATTAATCAAGAACATGTGCTGTTTCTAAGCCCGCCACAAATATAAGCATCAAACTACCACCAAGTTTTAAAACGACTTGCATGAACTTATTAGTCATTTACTTCATTAAGACTTTTTAATTTCTCACAAAATGGTGAAGCTTGCATTTTCGAATTCCCTGATAATGTTCAGTATGAAATAATCATGTTCTGGAACAAATGTCTGTCCGTCGCCTCAATAAAACAACAAAGATTTTGCAGTCGAACAACTTGTAACCCCACTTTCTCAGAGAAGCCACACAAATCGATCTTGAGTTTCGAGCTGTTCTTCTTGCGACTCAGACTGGGCGACTGGTGCACGTGCCAAGGACGGGCCACCTCATGCCTGTGGGGGCCTACACGTAGTATTCAGCCTGCACGGAGGAAAATATTAGCCTGGAAGTCTTTGAAAACAACGAATCAAAAGACAGAGGCTCCAGGTGCACCAGGATAGTACTTATTTCCAAAAGTTCACAGTATTTTAATAAAAAATGGCCTTGTCTGTGTGGTGCTCCATAATGCACACATCATGAATAAAACAATAAATAAACAGCTACTGTACTAAAGAGAGCAGAGAATGAGAAGACTGTAAAGGGGCATTTTTGATGAACAGACGTTGACCTTCATTAGTTTATTTATTTTTTTCGTCGGTACATTTGAATGCCAGCTGAACTCAGAGCTGAATACTGTACTATACAGAATACTAAAGTACCATTCAAATCAAGTATGGTTCAAATACTTTTCTCTCAATGGCACTGCAATATTCAATTCACCCAGAAGACCACAGAAGTGTCTCCCACTGTAATATAAATTCCGTATCACCTTGTAATATACATATCAAAAGCTACACCACCCCCACCCCCTTTTTCTCAAGTCAGATCCAATGCACGAATCAAAAAGCCACCCATCTCTCCCCTTCTCTAGAAACATTGTGTGGAAATCCACGGCTGAAAATACGAATGCAGTAATGTCATTAATTATCTCGACAACATACTTTTCTCGGTGCAGATCCAAAGTCAATTGCTCCATTCTCCATTGCCACTCGCGGAACCTTTTGTAGAGACTTCTTTGCATCCAGCCTCTATTGTAATCACACGAATGGCAAGGCATGTGCAGACAGAATTATTTACAGCACTTTGTCTCAGGCAGCCTGTCAGTGGGATCAGTCCCACTCCTGACGACTGTGTCAACAGCGCAAAGGAGAGTTCCTTAGTCCCGGGGCGAGGAGGCTGTTGACGGGGATGAGTAGGTATTAGCTGATGGGGATGAGTCGGTATCAGTTGACGGGGATGAGTCGGTATCAGTTGACGGGGATGAGTTGGCCGCAGTTGACGGGGATGAGTCTGTATCAGTTGGCGGGGATGAGTCTGTATCAGTTGGCGGGGATGCGTCTGTATCAGTTGACAGGGATGAGTCGGTATCAGTTGATGGGGATGAGTCAGTATCAGTCGATGGGGATGATTCGGTATCAGTTGGTTTCTGCACACCGTAGACTGTGAATCGTCTCATTGCGTCAGTATGGGTCACCCTATAGACAGCTGTCAAAAATGAAACCAAGGTCTTCTTGTCTATTCTCTTCCATTCCATGTGAATGAGGAAGTGAGAGCCCTAATATGTTCCATCAATCAGTCTAATAGACTTGGTTGTGTAATTAGTCGCTGTGTTTTGTTCTCGGGTTCCCAGAAGTTATTAGTGGTTTGCCAGTTTGCCTTGAAGTAATTGGAATTCCTCAGAGACAACACTTGATGTTGCTTTATCTGTGCAGGACTGACAGTTCTTTTTTCTTGGTGGGCGACTTCCCTCCTCTTTTATGTCGCTACAGTATTCGTAAATTACTTTCCCCGTCACTTTACAATAGCACATATAATTGGGAGAGAGCTAGTTGTAATGTTCACACCCAAAAAGTTGGGGGGGGGGGGGTTCATTCACTCTGTAGACTGTGCCTAGAACGTATGAGTATCACTGGCACCATTAGAATAGAATGCATCTCTCTTCTGAGCATCATCAATTAATACACCGATCTTCTGGTCATATTTGGATACCAGAGACATTGACTCCTCTCTATGTCCATGGGTAAAAAAGATGAGACACGAACAGCAGTTGAAGTAATGTTTTCCCATTACAACCCAGTAGGCCCTGACGTTTCTGTTGATTTGCTGCCTAGTCCGCAATTAGGCATGCACCGAGTGTGCCATTGACTTTCGTTATTTTCTGTTGGAGGGGACATCCGCTCTGTTCTCCTCTAAGGCGTTCTTCATTTGTCAAAGTGAGGCAGTCAACCCTGTGAAGGAGTTTTATTCTGAGTTAAAGTACAATCATTATCAGCCTTTTATTGGGGATGGGGGGGGGGGTGTTTCCTGTCATGCTAAATTCCTTATCGGACTCTAATTGTCCTTCTCCATGACAGAGAATAACAGGAGACTCTTTCTAAACATCCTCTTACTGTCACTGGAGAACTTGTAAATTCTGAGCTTTCAGGAAATTGATATTACGGACCAACACGCAGCATGCAGAGAAACATGCCTTGAAAGGACATTACTCCCCTGGTTGGACTGGCAGGTGATTTGGACGATAAACTCCGCTTTGACCTTGTGGTAACTCATCGCAACAAAACACAAGGAGCAGATAGCGACAAAGCGCCCATTCATCATGTTTCAGGTAGTTTTGCCTTGAGTCTTCTGACAATGTCATGCTACAGTTCCGGATACCTGAAGTACATTTTGCCAAATCTGTCTTTTTCTTTAAGTGCCTCCACTCACATTTCATCCTACGGTGGAGTAATTGATTTCATCATCACCCAAGTTATTTTTCTTGATCAGAATGGGGACATAAAAAAAAAGCAGTGACCTCAATTATAATCCCTTTGAAAATGAAATCCGCGTTCAGTCTCTGCTGAGGGTTTCTCCGGGTACCTCCAACTATCTCTCTGGGGTGAATCCTTCTCCAAACCTGCTTCCTCGGGGCTGGTCCAGAGAGCATCCAGCCCTCCATCCACCCCACATCCCTTTCCCCACGCTGTATGTGGGCCACTTGAGCTAGGAGTTAGTGACGAGGAATCTGACACTACCCTCCCGAGGCGGTGCATCAGTGTGCTAGTTTCTGTCTCAGTCATACTCAGTCAGGCACAGGGCCAGAAGTGAAGTGGCACACATGTTATATTTATGCCGATAACATGCGGCTCTTCTGCATCGAGTCAAATGCGTACCCTTTACCACTCAATGAACAGGCCCCAGACTCCAATCAATCTGCACCCAGGTCGAACAACCTGTTGTAACCCGTAATGCTTTGGTAGGACAACCTTGTTCTCTTTTGGTCTTCGGCAAGACACGTTTTTAGATCCAGAGTCTCGTTGCAGATGTTACGCGGCTCAGTGTTGTCGTTTGGTGAAGTGGTTGGTGCTTACATTCCAGACAGGACACACGGTAGGAACGTTTTTTATTTTCACCTTCAATGGGGTGAATTCAGTTGGGATTTTAAGCTCCACTCCTATCACTGTGTCAACCAATCAATTCATCTGTCTCCTGCTGTTGGTAAAATCATTGGGGAAGCAAAGACAGGAAAGGGAATAGTACGATCTAGGGCCTTTAGATATTGGGTGAAACCTTTAACTATGACGGAAATCCATGGGTGTGGCACCGTCTTAACCTGGCATGGTGGAGAGCTCGCTTGCCGAAGTTGGTCCGTCTCTCCGCTTGTCCCCCCGAGACGGAAACTGTCCCTTTCCTTTGTTCTCTCGGACGGGTACTCCACATGATGGGACCAGACGTCAGTCATCACCCCAGTCCTCGCCACTTGCAAACTGCCCGTGCCTTTATAGGAGGAGGAAACAGGTGATTGGTGCCTTCATGTGCACTTGATTGGTGCTGACAGGCCTGGGAGGGGCTACTACTAGGGTGTAAGCCCCCGCCCCCTGGTGGTAGTTCCACACCACGTGCGTTTCTGCACTAAAAGCCACCGATCAACATCGGTCCAGTGAAGCCGGCATTGCGTGTAATTTGCCAATCTAAAGCTTGTTCTAAATACTGGGAAAACGAAATACATGCTTTCCTCAAAGTCCCTTAAACCATTCCTACTGGGTGGGATCTTCATTCAATACATGGTTCTGTCATTGAACTAGTACATAGCATACAAATACCTTGGTATTTGGATAGACACTGATTTATCCTTTAAGAAACATGTAACAGAGCTGGTTAAAAAGCTTAAATGTAAAGTGGGATTCTTTTATAGAATTACATCTTGCTTCTCCCTGACTAGTAGGAAGTTAATTGTGCAATCAACTTTTTTACCCATTCTTGATTATGGAGATACTCTATACCAAAGTGCAACAGATACCACAGAGATCCCTTGACTCTGTTTATCATAGCGCCCTTCGTTTTATCACATCTGACAGTTTTAATACTCATCACTGCATCCTTTATCAAAAAGTTGTCTGGGCCTCATTAAAGACCCGTAGACTTCTGCATTACTCTCTGTTTGTTTATGACACCCTTCTCTCTAGGCTCCCAGCTTACTTGTCAACCCTGTGGAAGCTCAGAGTTTCAGGTTATAAAACCAGGTCACAGGGTCGGTTAACATCACTGACTCCTTCTGATGAACACTGTACTTGGTAGATGCGCTTTCTCATGTTTAACGCCCAATGGCATCCAGTCTGTCCTCCGTTCGGGTGCATTGGTGGCCTTGGGTCAGTTTGTTTTTAACGGCTTAGGATTTTGTATCTCAGTGAATGTGTTTGTTTGAACTAACTGTGTATGTCTGTCTTTGTGCATGTTTATATGCATGTGGGCCATTTGTTTGGAGTTCCCTAGGCACACTTGCGAATGAGACCCAGATCTCAATGTTAAATAAAGTATATTTAAAAAAAAAAAACTAAATAAAATCTGTTCCATGGAGGGCTGAGTGTCTGTAGGTTTTCACTCTCACTTCGTACTTGATTGATTAATTAGGTAATTAATTAATTAGTTTCTACCCTCACCTGGTTGTTTAGGTCTGAACTGGGAACCAAAAACCTTTAGACACTCGGACCTCTGTGGAACCGTTTTGATACCCCTGACCTATAGCATGACCGAACAAGTTAATGTTTACGACATTTTACGATGACAAATATCTAGATTTGACAGCACTGAGTGTTATTGCAAGTAAAATAAAACAGTTGCCTCTAATTTTTCTGCGCCATTTCAACTTCCACATTATGGCCTGACTAAAACAGCCAGCTACCACCCTAGCTAGTTTTTTAGGAATAGCTCAGTTTCTTAACTACCTTAACCCCCTGCTACAACTATGTCATTTACTCTACAAACTGAACCTGTATTCAGTCAGGCCAGTGCAGAGAATAAAGCACAGCCACTAGTCTAAATCCATATGCCTGTTCATGGCTAACTTAGGAAATGCAAGATTTTACCTTGCTAGCCACCAGTGGATAACAAAAGAAATAAGAGAAGCCATTTTTTTCCATCAATGAAGATTTGATTTGGTGATTCTACTACTCACAGTTGCCAAGCTCAACGCTGATTGGATGATTCTTTTACTATGCTTGCTGGCATTAATCAATCCAGTGCAACAGACTGGAGCCATTTTTGGGCAGACAGTTTCACGTGCATGTTGTTCCCCACTCTCTGATAAATTCTCCGGAAGAGACACTAGCGATCGGAAATTGTGAAAACACACGAGCGAAAAGCAAATATTGTTTGTTTTATGTTTTTTTTTTCTCCACTGGTCCCATGTTTGGGGGCAGGCCGGCTTCCTTTGGCAACCACGAACACATCCCACTGTCCGTCTCCAGAACAGCAAGTACTACACAGCACCAGTGAAGGGTTAACCGACGCCAACCCTTAGAATACAACCTGTCTGGAAAATGTGCTTGAGTTCACCCAGGATCCTTGACTGGTGTTCCTTGAAAATAATTGATTGATAGGCCGGTAATGGACATTGTTCAGAGCGTATAATTGCATTAAGTCTTTGAAGGCACATTGCCCATAGTAAACAGAGCACAGGTCCCCGTGGGCTTACCTGACCAACGGCAGCTGTCAGACTGGCTTAGCGAACCCTGAGCAGGACGAGCGATGAGGGGCATCTGTAGGGCACGGAGGCACATGTGTCTGCCTACCTCCGGGAGGGGAGGGGGGGTGGGGGGGTTGCCATGCAGCACACACATGACCGAATATCACGCATGTAACGGCATTCTGTGTTGTTACCGGGGCTTGGCTACACAGAATGCCACCTGTGACGATTTGTAACACACTTTTATCGCTTGTTTATTTAAAAGTTTTAAGTTATTTATCCTTGGGTTGCTTGTAGGATTTGCACTGGAGGTGATGTGCTGCGGTAGTGTGAAGACTGTGATACAGCCAAGAGGCAATAAACAGTTCAATCTCACCCTCTAATCGCGCCGTCACAAGGTGGAAAGTGGAATCTCATAAGGTGATGGCAAAATATTGAATTCATGCTCGAAGCTGTGTAACTGGTGTTTACTACTTGTCATTCCACGCTCCTCTGGAACTACAGAAGCTCAAATATGCAGATTTGACTGTGAATCAATTCACGGTGAAACAATCAATGCAACCACAAACAGACGCAAATGAAAGTTCATCACAGAAAGGATAGCAATGTGCTCTGGGTAAGACTCCCGCTGTCGCAAAAGCTCTTCAATCTCCACCGAAAGTGCCCGGGAAACGATGGGACACGATGGGACACGATGGGATGGAGGCATGCATTATTGATTCCAACTTCACGTTCCTTCTCAGGGAGCTCCAACAGTTTGGTGAAATGGCTGGATGTTTCAATCCAAACAGTCATGTCAACAGATGTCCTTTCCTGAGGTTTTTACCGACTGAATGATAATTAGAAGTTGCCTTTGTTGCTCTTATCTCTCACCTGCAGAAATGTCAAATGTACGCCGGCTGTGCACTAGGCTGGCAAAGTTGGGGCTCCACTGAAGGAGGACAACAGCTTGTCCAGGACAATACAAATGAACCCGAGGACAAGGCAAGGTTGACTTGGAGCTGGAGCAAGGGGCGGTTTAAAGACAAACCTGTAACCCTTATGTTGCCCTTAGGCTAGCATCACTCCCTTTAAGACAGGATGATGTGGATGCATACCTGTATTACCTGGGAGACTGGGACACTGCTCTGGCCAGGTGAGAATTCAAAGGCAAATGTCAGCTGATCGGAAGACTGGATTAAATGTCAGTCCATCTTCCTAACACCTGTCTCATATAATGCCTGAGGATATTGCAAAGCAGGAAGCTGTGGACAATGTGAGTGTGATATTTCGGATATGAGAAAGGAAACCATTTCTGAATATAGAGTGCATCTCCATGTAAAGCAATAACCCATGACATGTATTGACAACCTGTTGCGCTATTTCTATATTACATTTTCTTCGGATGTGTCCTCTCGTGAGGCAATTCTTAGTTGTTCACTGCAACCGCGTTCATACTGTACTCTTGAAACATGAATCATAGTCATTACCAGACCACGCAACGAAAGCCAAAATAAAAATATTGTCATATTGTATAATTGGGTGGATTGGGAGCACTGGGTAGATACTATGCAGTTATTTTGGTCGATCCTGTCCACAAGCATTCTGAGAGTCAGAAAACAAAGGTCTGTTGTTCTGATTGCCTAGCCCAGTAACCCAGTACCACCTACCGTTGGCATGACCCGCCTTTCTGTCTCAACAGAACTGACCACCTAAACCAGCCCTTTCTGGAATCGCCACTCTCAACCCAAATTCCACACCGATTAGTTCAAGTTGTTTTATATTTTTCTCATGCCTATAGTTGTGTTGATCCACACACTATCTCGACTGCAAATCAACATGTATTAGGAACAACATCCACGAGCACGTTTTCATCTCCAGTTCTGCTCGGTGCGCTCACATCAGTAACTGAATCACGTATCAGCGGAACAGCCCTCCTTCAATGCGAACTTGCCAGACCTATTGGAGAAAACCCCTACGGCTGGATCTGTCACTGTTTCACTCATTGGTTGGAAGACGATCAGAAAAAATGTTAAATCCACCAAGAGATAAACTGGAGTCGGTGTGTAGGGCGTCGTGAGGATTCTAGTGGTAACCAGATCTCAATGCCAAGAGAGCTGTTTTCAACTGTTGACGTGACCAGAGAATTGAACACAGAAAAAACGGGCAATTTTGAGCATATCGAAAAAGAAATCTACGTTTCGCAGCTGACTTCTTGGATTTTTTCCCCCCCTACGTCTAAAGCAGCAGTGTTGGTGTCCTTACCCGAATCAATGCAGGATGCAAGAGCACAAGGTCCAACTGGACTGGATTACGGGATTACTGAACTGATTATAGGACAGTTATCAGGCAAAAGTCCTTATCGCTGTCCAGATGCTTGTAAATGAAAGAAGAATGTAAGCCGGAGTACCGAAGGAACATATATTTTGGTGCATTTGGTTTACTTTATGGGTTAGTTCGTGTAGCCTACCTGTACATAACCTGTATGCAACAGTGTGTAGCTCTTACAAGGAAAAAGTGCCGTACACTGTGTAGTAGACTAGCCGAGAATGCTGGACAATTAACGGTTAAATTAATGACTATCTCAGTAATTTTCTGTAGGCTGGATGTCGCATAAGGGCATTGCGCTTTGTACTGCCTAACCTTCAGCATAGATGGATGTACAAACGCTTGTAACCTTGTAGCAACAGTGGAAATTATGAATGCATTGAAATCACTAAATACATTTTATTCGCTGCACGAGCGAATCACATCGGCCACATGTTACATTTTGTATTGCGTTAATGTGTAATACTCAAGTACTTAGGCGTTCGTCGTTGTTTACAGAAAGGTTAAAAGAGCCACGTAAAAGAGGGAAAAGACTAGCTCATAAGACATCGATTAAATAACCCCTCCGTGTTGGATACGAAACTACCTGTCTCGCATGATTTTAGTCGTAGTGGGTTCGCCGAAAAAATCAACAGGTTGAGAGTTAAACATGATTTTTCTAAGCACGCGCATTCTACACAATATGCGTCTTCCGGTCATCTTTTTCCTTCTTTTGTGGGCTAAAGCCCGGACACTGAAAAATCTGAATTATTCGGTTCCAGAAGAGCAGGGACCTGGCACTGTCATTGGAAACATTGCTAAGGATGCTGGATTTGGACCGTTAGAGAGGGGGAAAAAATCGAACTTTAGAGTTCTGGAGAATTCATCTCCACATTTGATTGATGTGGATCCGGAGAGTGGTCTGCTTTTTACTAAACAGCGGATTGACAGGGAGACGTTGTGCAGACGCAACCCTAAGTGTCAGCTTGCCATGGAAGTGTTTGCCAACGACAAGGAAATATGCATGATTAAAATTGACATAGTGGATATAAACGACAACTCACCCAGTTTTCCCTCAGACAACATAGATATTGATATTTCAGAGAATGCAGCTGCTGGGACACGTTTTCCTCTAACAATCGCGCACGACTCTGATTCTGGGGAAAACGGAATAAAAACGTATCAGGTTACCAGAGACGACTACAATACCTTTTCACTGGACTTGAAATTGAGGGGCGACGGAACCATCTATCCTGAATTGGTGGTTCAGCGACCTCTAGACCGGGAGGATAGGTCTCATCATACCCTCCTTTTGACAGCCATTGACGGAGGGGAGTATCCACGATCAGGGTCCATGCAAATCAATGTCAGAGTTACTGATTCAAATGATAACAGCCCAGTGTTCGAGAAACCAGCTTATGTATTGGAGCTCCCTGAAAACTCACCTGTTGGGAAAATATTGATAGATCTTAATGCAACAGATCAAGACGAGGGCAGCAACGGGCAGGTGATCTACTCTTTCAGTGGATACGCATCCGATAGAGTCCAGGAGTTGTTTTCCATTGACCCAAACACAGGTGTCATAAAGATTCGGGGAGAGATTGACTATGAGGAGAATCCGACAATCGAATTTGACGTGCAGGCCAAAGACCTGGGGCCCAACCCCATTCCTGGCCATTGTAAGATCTCAGTCAAAGTGCTTGACAAGAATGATAACTGGCCAGTCATCAGCTTTGTCTCAGTTCGCCAGGGGGCCATCAGTGAGGCCGCGCCTCCTGAATCCGTCATCGCCCTGGTGAGAGTCACTGATAAAGATTCTGGTAGGAATGGCCAGCTCCAATGCAGGGTACTTGGTAATGTGCCGTTCAGGCTACAGGAAAACAATGACAATTTTTATACTCTGCTCACGGACAGACCACTGGACAGAGAACTGAAAGACGAATATAATGTGACAATTGTGGCCAGAGACAACGGAATTCCGTCCCTGAATTACACAAAATCGTTCACCGTGAAAATCTTGGATGAGAATGACAATGCACCACGTTTCACCAAGACAGTCTACGGACTCCAGGTGCCTGAAAACAACATTCCCGGAGAGTACCTGGGCTCAGTTCTGGCTCACGACCCAGATATCGGTCGGAATGGGACCGTGTCCTATTCCATTTTGCCTTCACACATTGGAGATGTGTCAGTGTACACCTATGTGTCTGTCAACCCAACCAACGGAGCCATTTACGCATCCAGGTCTTTCAACTATGAACAAACAAAGTTCTTTGAGTTCAAGGTTCAAGCTAAAGACGCGGGGTCTCCTCATATGGAGAGCAGTGCCACAGTTCGGGTCAGTGTGCTGGACGTCAATGACAACCTGCCCGTCATTGTCCTACCCCTCCTGCTCAATGACACCGCGGAAATCACGGTCCCCAGGAACGTGGGCCTGGGCTACATCGTGACCACGGTCAGGGCGGTCGACCACGACCACGGCGAGAGCGGTCGTCTGACTTACGAGATCTCGGAGGGCAACGAGGAGCACCTGTTCGAGATGGACCCGGTGGCCGGCGACGTGAGGACGGCCCACGCCACGTGGGAAGACGTGGCCCAGGCCGCGGAGCTGGTGGTGAAGGTGACGGACCACGGCAAACCGCCACTGTCGGCAGTGGCCAAGCTGATCATTAAGGCGGGCACCGGAGCCGTGGCGGGAGGAGAAACCCGGGCCGGAGGGGCGCAGCAGCACTGGGACGTGTCCCTGCCTCTCATAATCACCCTCTGCATCATATCCGTCATGCTCCTGGCCGTCATGACCGCCATCGCCGTCAAGTCCAAGCATCAGGACAAGGAGGCCGGGAATTATAACTGCCGCGTGGCGGAGTACTCCACGTCGAACCCCCCGGCGGGGAAAGGCAAGAAGAAGAGGATCAACAAGAGCGACATCATGCTGGTCCAGAGCGAGACGGAGGAGAGGGAGTCCGTGAGCCGGATGAACGTGGTCAGCAGCCCGTCTCTCATCACCTCGCCCATCTGCTTCGACTACCAGACCACCGGCCCCCTGCCTCTCACGCTGCCCAGGTCGGAGGTCATGTACCTGAAAACCACCTCCAACAGCCTGACTGTGCCCCGGGCTGGCTGTCACTCAAGCTTTGCAGGGCTTACCACGGAGACCTCTATGAATAGAATGTCAGTGATCCAGGTAAGGAACTGAATCCTTGTAGTGTACTTTTTTTTCTGAATTTTAGTATCTCTTATCTCTGTTCCTGGGATTCTATAGAAATCTGCAACAAGAGAGGTAATTCTTCAAATCAATACATGGGCACCATGCAATCAGACATCCTTGTTATCATTTTTATTCCCTGTCTGGTGCGTTATGATATTGCCAATTGAAGGACTAAAAATGCAGCAGATTCAGTATGATACGCCAAAAGAATATTGAAGAAATATATGAAAAGATATTTTGATCCCGGTTTTTAAGGGTCTACAATAGACTGCTACCTCTCGTCCACAGAGATCCCAGCCATTTCCAAATTGGCCCATTATCAGTCACTTCTACCAGCACCTTACAGGTGGTCTGAATAATCAGGAAACCCTTTCTGTTAGATATGCAAACCATGTAAGTCTTGGACTGCGCTGCTTTGCTGTCACTGCCAAATCCGCCTGCCACAAAGTAAAAACAAAACCCTGCCCAAAATCTGGGATCGGACAGGTGTTTGAGCAGCTTGTCTGATCATATTAGTGAAATACTACGTGCCAGACAGCTAGATCCACACTGAATAACCTTACGTTCAGATTTCTTGCCCTCGCAAACATGGGCCAGCTCCGCAAATCCAAATCCAATGTTGGCAAGAAAAGGCCATTAATAGGGCCCCACCCCGCCTTGTAAAAGATGACAGGGTTACTACGCAAGCCAGCATATTCAATTGACAGGGTGTGCATGTAATTTGTTTTTTAGCCCTGGCAGTGTTTTTCTGTTGTAAATGATGTAAATATCTAGGACAGTCTCCCAGACATGTCTCATTTGGGATGATAACACTGGTGACAAGTCTCCCAGAGATGATAACACCGATGACATGGGCTGACGCTGTCACCAGTTGCCAGGGCGTGTGGGTGTGATCAGCTCAAACGCATTATTCTCAAGATGTAATTTTTTTTTTTTAAATAAATAAATAAAAGGGCCCAGGATGCAGATGACAGAGTCCCAGAATGCATCAGTGCTCCCCGTTGGCCAAATAGGCACACATGGACACTCAGGGGTTTTGTCCTGATCAGAGTGTCTCTGTTAGCAGCTGCTCTTTTACTCTGGGATGTTTTATTAACACAGTTCATGTGTTCCTAAATGATTCAAATGCACAGATCAAAATGCAGGCCAGAGCCGTAGCTATTGGACGTGGCCTTTGAATATCTCATGATGCTCTGACATACAGGTGACACCTGTCTTGATGCGATTGTCCTCTTACTGTAGGAATTTTCCTGTGCAGAAAGAAATGCTTACGGGTAATATATTCAAGTTTTTTGAAAGGCTTCTAAAGTTTGTAGTTCCTACTTTAACATTTCAGACTCGATTTGCTCTGAATAAAAATGTATCACCCTCTACAAAAATGTCCAACAAATTTAATCCACATAATTATTCATAAAGAAATCTTCCTTCCAGCACTCAATTTGCTGATAGCTACTTTATTGAGTAAAGTCTCCTTACTACCACTGGGTCTTGTGGTTGTCCCACCTAGCTGTGTTAAGATGAATGGAGTAACTTTATGTCTCTCTGGATAAGAGAGTCTGCCAAATGACTAAAATGTCAAATATAAATTCACATTCCTTGTTGCTGGAGGATTATTTCCTTGCTGTGTGAAACTGGCTCAAAAATAAGATCGGGCATCTGTGCCGATGCACACAGGAAAGAAGAAATAACGTCTGGCGCCCGACACTTACATTCATTTCCTCTCCTCTATTCTCAGACGGATAATTTTCCCTCCGAGCCCAATTACGCGGCCAACAGGCAGCCATTTGCTCAAAGGTAAGGCCGCTCCATGACAACCACCTGTTCCCGGCTGTTTACAAACCAGTCACGCCGTCACAACCAAACGCTGCGGATGGGAGTGGCAGCGGCGGCCGCGGGACGGACTCCGCGGATGAGTTATGTTTTTCTCCATCTCCCTCCCTCTCCACTCCGCAGCGGCTCCACGTTCAAGGACGCAGAGCGAGCCAGCCTCCGGGACAGCGGCCACGGGGACAGCGACCAGGCCGACAGTGACCAGGATACTAATAGAGGCTCCCACTGCGACGCGTCTGTCAGAGAGACCCTCAAGATGAAAGCCACAGCGGTTAATGGGCAGCTTCTTGAACAGGGTGAGTGGACACTCTCTCTCTCTCTCTCTCTGTCTGTTTCTCTGTCTGTCTCTTTCTGACATCTTGAAGACGCCTAACAGACCCTTGTGTCAGGCCCTTGTTTTCCCCAATCAAAGTGTCGAGACGACGTGCAGCATAAACAAAATGTGTATAAAGGATGTCTGCACCCTGTGTTGCAGCAGTGCCTTCGGGGCCCAGCTAAAGTAAATAATGACCGTACAGGGTACACCTCAAAGAGATTACTGAAATCATAAATCATAATCACTACATTTTAGCGGTATGAGTGCCATGCTGCGGTAGTGATATCTTAGCTCTGTGAGAAGGCTTGATATGGTAGCTCTGTGAGACGGCTTGATATGGTAGCTCTGTGAGACAGCTTGATATGGTAGCTCTGTGAGACGGCTTGATATGTTAGCTCTGTGAGACAGCTTGATATGTTAGCTCTGTGAGACGGCTTGATATGGTAGCTCTGTAGACTTCTTGATATGGCAGCTCTGTGAAACTGCATTATATGGTAGCTCTGTGGACTGCTTGATATGGTAGCTCTGTGAGACTGCATTATATGGTAGCTCTGTGAGACAGCATTATATGGTAGCTCTGTGGACTGCTTGATATGGTAGTTCTGTGAGACGGCATTATATGGTAGCTCTGTGAAATGGCTTGATATGTTAGCTCTGTGAGATGGCTTGATTTGGCAAGTCTGTGAGACTGCTTAATATGGCAGCTCTATGGACTGCTTGATATGGTAGCTCTGAGAAATGTCTTGATTAGGTAGCTCTTAGGGAGTTTTTCCTAGCCACTGAAATTCAACACTACTGTTGTTTGCTCCTTGGGGTTTAAGGCCGGGTGTTTTGTAAAAGCACTTTGTGACTACTGCTGTTGTAAAAAGGGCTTTATAAATACATTTGATTGGTTGATTGATTGATTGAAATGGTAGCTCTGTGAGACGGCTTGATATGGTAGCTCTGTGAGACGGCTTGATATGGTAGCTCTGTGAGACGGCTTGATATGGTAGCTCTGTAGACTGCTTTGATATGGTAGGTCTGTGAGATGGCATTATATAGTAGCTCTGTGAAATGGCTTGATATGGCAGCTCTGTGCACTGCTTGATATGGCAGCTCTGTGAGACGGCTTGATATGGTAGCTCTGTAGACTGCTTGATATGGCGGCTCTGTGAGACGGCTTGATATGGCGGCTCTGTGAGACGGCTTGATATGGCGGCTCTGTGAGACGGCTTGATATGGCGGCTCTGTGAGACGGCTTGATATGGCAGCTCTGTGGACTGCTTTGATATGGTAGGTCTGTGAGACGGCTTGATATGGCGGCTCTGTGAGACGGCTTGATATGGCGGCTCTGTGCTGTTGCAGGACTGTTGAGCTGCACTGCCAGGATGACATGAAAGCTCCAGAGTGGAAAGTAGATGATGTTTAAGGGGATAAAAGAGTCCATTGGCTGAAGGAAAGAATGTTCAAACATCCTCTGCTGGCTTTAGCGATCAAACAAGCTCATATGCATGGTAAAGTGTATCTCTGTGCACGTCCCATTTGATCAATTCATTATTTGATTATGAACTTCCTGCACGTCGTGCTTGAATCGCAAGACAGGGACAAAAGAGCATGACAGTCACTTTCAGTACAAACAGATAGGTAGCTTTCGGTGGCTCCTGACAGAATGCTTTCATGCGTCTTTTTTTGTGGGTGACATTCTCAGTTGCCTGGAATGTTAAACGGAATGTTAAAACGGGCTGTCAGGACGGCACGGACACACAACATGAATGGAGAACGGGAATGTGCCGTACCGGCTGTGTCAAAAGTTGCGTCAGCGCGCCCAATCCGTCTATCCGCTGATGAGTTTGGAGCAATTTTCACCAGTCAAGTCCTTTTCACTGGTCGGGTTATGATTGGTTGATCCTGTGTTGCTCTTTCCCCGTGTGATGTGATGCATGTAAAAAATGAGGCGCGTCTCGCACAGGCAGCAGAGTCAGTTTGTCTGCGGTCGGGAAAGATAATGGAGGACTTGTCTGAAGAGGCGCTGGCTCTTATTTCCCCCATTGACAGTTAGAAGTGTCTTGGAATGGAATGGCTGTGGTCATCAGGTCCTGTGCTGTGCTTTCCACTCCATTTGCATTGCTATGAGCTGTTTGTTTCTGGCATGCTCAGGAGGACAGAGATGGAGACAGTGTTATGGTTACAGAGGGAACGTGTGAGTGTGTGTCTGTGTGTGTGGCTCCCGGGGTGCGCTCGTGCGCGCGTGCGTGCGTTTAGAGGAAACGGCAGGGCCATGCTCCCTCTGTGGGAGGTGTAAATTCAATCACACTTTTCTGGAGCAAATATTTCTGAATCTGATTCTCCGGTCCCTGTTCAAAGGCCAATCAAATGGAAAGATACTGAAAGAGATGTTTCAAATGTGCGGAGCGAAATTTACACACAGCACCAATGCTCACTTGACTGGAATGTCAATTAATTTATAGGCCTGCATTTGTAAGATAAGAGAAATGCAAAGAACTGGGGCAATGCATTTAATATTAATGGCTTGTGTTAAGGCTTTTTTTTCTGATGTTCTCCAAGTTGTGTCTTTCGCTTGTACAGAATGTAGTTTAAAAGCAGAACTAATTGTCACGTGAAATGTTTACCGTAAAGGGTCGGTCAGCTTTTTTGCATTGAGTTTCGTCGGGCTCATCATCCAAGCTGGAGAAGTCAGACAGTTTCTGCATTGTCTATTTTCTCTAAAGGACACAGTGTCCAGACAGTGCTGAGTGGGCAGTGTATGTACATGTTATTTACCTTGAGGAAAAGTATGCATGAAATCCAGCAACCTTTACAGGCCTCTGTAGCCCGTAGCCCCAGTTAAGGCTTCACGCAAAGAGCACGACAAAAAAATAAAACCTCAGTCCTGGGACTGTGTCCTCTGGTAAGAAAAAAGACCACAACAGTGGATTAGGTGGTGTTTTTGTATTTTCACCTTTTATCAAAGACTCCAGTCTCCTCAGCTTTGATACAGGTAATGTATGCACCTGTGCGTCTCTCAACACCTTCCTCCATTGAATATGTATAGTCTCCAGGAGAAACCAGGTGCATACATTCTGGGGTTGCTAGGCTTTTGCTGTTTCTATTTATAATGACCATGCAGGTTCTTTTTTTCTTTGAAATCATGTTTTTCAGTTCAACTTGGCCATAATATCCCACCAGTGTGATCCTTTTAAAGGGGTGCTTTGTGTCTCTGGCTTTTAACAAGCCTCCAAAAGGCATAGCCCTGCAATTGTAGACCCATTAAAGATGATTATTCTTGGAACTCTAAGGTGCCTTGAGAGAGACATATGTATATATATGTGTGTGTGTGTATATGTATGTATGTATGTATGTGTGTATATATATTATATATATATAATATATATATATATATATATATATTAAAAAATACTATATAAATATATATATATATATATATATATATATATATAAATTATTTTCCACTTACTTTTAGTGCTGTTGCGTCACCCGAACACTTTTTCATGTCCCTGATCTTCTTGGACTGGCTTATTCAGAACCAACAGTAGCGGAGACGCTCGCCACACTTGTTAGATAAAAACAAAACTTTCTGCTTCAGAACTGTAAAGAACGTCTACAGCCGTCTCAAGTCTTGGTCAGCCATACGCGCATTCTCTGAGCATAGCCCACAAGATGTCGAAACGGCTTCTTTGTAGAGACAAGTAATCCTCTATCACTGGTATGTGACTAAAAAAGAAGGTCAGGAATTGAACTTTAACCACAAAAGGTGTCTGGCTAGTGCTACAGTACTAAACGTAACTGGAAAATGAGGTTTGACATGCAGAAAACCCCTGAAACATCACCTTTAATTGAAACTGACTGTAGCAGGTATATGGCAAAACATATCCTGCAGCGTTTCTGGGAGTCGGTCAAAAAATGTAACGTGTGACACAGCATATCTGTATCCACTCACCACTGAAAGGTGTACAGATATTGGGACTTATTTTGATTATTCTGTGGTAACAGGAATTGGCCCTGTATGGCAAGAAATACAAAGTTGTTGTGCGTTCAGTCTTTATTACTGCTTCTGAATTTGCTTAATCATTTCCACTCTAAATTTATGCATTTGATATGCGCTGTATCACAATGTGTTTTCCATTATTTACACTGCACGTTTCCTGATGGCGTAAGGTTGCTTTTTCTACTTTGTTAGAAACTCAAATTAGGACACAGCATCGGTCTCGTCAAAGGCGTGCGCAGTGTTATAAGCAAACACTGATAACGAAGAGCTATTGTTTCTTCACCAGAAAGATGTGCTTCTTAAATGCAACGATTTGCCATGCGCACAGTAAAATACAATTCCTTGTTAGCACCTCTCTCTCAACAGGTTCTCAAACCTGATGGGAATACTTAATTGTCTGAACTAATTAGAAATTCACGGCATATGCTGGGAAAGGCACTGTAACACCGTCTTCACTCCATCTTAGATAGAAAAGCAGTAGCCCAAAAAACCAACCGTGCAAATGCTACTTTGAACCTTTTCAATATACATACCTCTCTCTTTGCATCATTGTCAATGGCTACTTGCTCTGCAGTGCTTATAGCCAACTCTAGTGAAGTGAATATCCGGTTTCTTTTTCTGTACTGGTTATGTTGCCTGTACTGCAGCTGTCTTCTTTACATACACTACATACATGGAAAAAAATAAAAAAAATCCTCCTATCTGACTGGAGATGAAAGACCAAAACAGACCAGTATCCTCTTCACTGTAATCGTTGGTTGGTCTGCCGTGGCAAGCCAGCCTTCAAAGGACACTGATTGTAATGTGTGGGATCTGTGTTGCCGTTTTGCCAAACCGAACTGTTGTCGATTTGTTCCCTCTTTTGATGTAATATGCATTTTGAACACACATTTTCTCTTGATCTGGGTCCTGACAGACTGGAAATCGGAATTGGTTGTACTTATTCCCTAGAAACTATTTATTCATTCTTCCGTGTTTTTTTATTTTATTTCATTGTGTGTGGGAGGGCATTGCTTGGAGTCAGCTGGCTGGGAATAACATTGTATTATTTACCTTGCATATTTGATAAGGCTTCAAATGGAATGTGTCATTCACTAACCACTCTGTACCTCTCTCCTCAGGACAAGACAGGTCTGTTCACTGTACGGATGAATGTCGCGCTCTGGGCCACTCCGACAGATGCTGGATGCCAAAGTTACGGGTAGGAAGTCAAGCAGACAGCGGCGATAATCGCACCAACCTTTTCATCCCAGTGGGAATGGAGGCCATGGTGGAGACAGAGATTTATGGCAGCCTGAGCCGCGGCGCAGCCAGGAAAACTCTCAGCACATTCGGGAAGGAGCAGCGGGACGGCGCCATCCTGGTGGCCAACGTCAAACCGTACTTAAAGCCCCAGCGGCCCCTCAGTCCCCTGCTGCAGGAGTGCTCCTCGGCGTCCAGCAGCCCCGCCAAGGGAAACACGCCCCTGGACTCCCCCACCAAAGGGCCCAAGGAGGAGGTGGGGAGGGACGGGGAGGACGGGAGTGCCTACGGACCTCCAGACGGCCAGTGCTCGCCCCCTCACACAGAACTGGAGCCATTGTACCTGTCGTGTACCCTCAGGCCCAAGTCACTGTCCAACAGCCTCATCCACGGTTCCGGGATGAGTTCTGGGATCATCGGCCAGGAATGTGGGGGGCTGGAGTGCGTGAGTCTGGACCAACGGGATTCTGCGAACTGAAAGTTCGTAAGTCCGAGCTCTCGCTCTCGCTCTCGTCCGGCCGCCGTCTAACGGGGTCATGGATGAATGACGGAGGGGGTCATTCACGTTGACCCAGGGAGGTTCCAGACATGCATTGTATAACCAAAAACCATCAGACCATTAGCTTTCTCTTTTTCTTTCTTTTTTTAATTCTGGTTGTTTGTTGTTCAAAGTGTAGGGGGAAAAAAATTGTCCTTGGTTCTGACTGCTGTGAGCGGAAGGGAAAGAAAACCGTCGCTTTCATGCCATTATGTGTTTTCATGGTGTACCCTTCAATTTAGATGTCTGTGTTTTACACATTTCAAGCTCCAATTTTGTAAGGGTGTTTGAACGAATTGCTGCTGTTAAGCTATTGAGTCCTGTCTGCTTATGTACAGTGATATGCTTTTGTCTTCACTTACTGTATTGTATGAGAACAATCCTTTCAAATATTTCAGACAGTTGAAAAACATATCATTCAAGTGAAATTCGATGTGAAGTGTCTTATGAACGTTTAAAGGCAAAATGCTCGGGTAGAACAGGGAATGCCCCTTTTCATAAAACCATTTGTGGTTCTGGAAAATCTAACCGTTTTTTATGAATGTATTTGTAATTTTATTGTTGTCTTCTCTGCGGTTTATGTGCAAATGAGCTGAGCTTTCAAGTGGATATGGGCTACTGTATTTGTTGTGTATTTTATTAAATTTGTATACACACGTGCTATAGCAAAACACGGAATGTAATTATTCTTGACAAATGGTGCCTCTAAAGCTATCAAGCTTTATTATGCCTGAAGATCACGGCTCTCTCTCCAAGGTATAGCTCAAGGGCTGGCATGATTTATCTTGCTTAATCAACTGTCAGAAAAGCTACAACCTCACAAACATGCCACCACCAGCCATGATTGTTCACAACAGCGGTCGAGACCCTACTGTCGGCTAAAGTTATATCACCGTTCTCTTAACTGTAGTCACCTTTTTTTCCAGACACCAACCAATTATCTTCCACAGCGCACAAATGAAATCAGCCGTGAAGTGGCTCGGGTTTATACAAAGATGCGCCAAACCCGGCCCACTTGTGTCCCTCGTTAAACAGCCAATCAGCCGAGCCCGGGCAGCTTCTATGCTGCTTAAGCACTAAACAACACTCCGATGTTTGCTACCGGGGAATTTGTTTGCTGTAGCGCCGGTGTGCCTTATTTTAAAGCCAGCTGCAGGATGGCCATCCATTTTAATAAATGTTTATCTTACAGACGCCGGGCTATGTACCATCCTGAGGAGGGTAGAAACGGTTTGTCATGAAAACCCAGAGTTCCAAACAGGAAATAAAATTGCGGTAAACTCTCCGGGAGAAGTAGACACTCCAGTTAGAAGTGATGGACAACAGCAATGATATGGCAGCCCTACATAATTTTCTCCTGTTTTCACCGGTTCAGCTCTTTCCAAACATACCATGAGGCCATCTAGAGCGCTTTCAAACAGCAGTATGGATTACACTAGTGACTAAAGCTGAATGTCTGGGGAATTTGAATCCCTTTCAGATCATTTGGCGCTATGCGTTAAATCCGCTTTCTATTAGCCTATTCTGAGGCTGCTTTTAAACAGGCAGTACAATTCTGATCAGTTTTCTTTTGACTAATCAGAACAGATTTGTTCGCATCTGAACTTTTTAAAGATCGGATCGGATTAGTCAAAAGTAAATTCTGGTCTGCCTGTGTAATGCGTGACTGCTACTCTATTGGCTATTTGCTGAATGGTAGTTCTTATTATAATGCATTGATATCTAGTATGTTAGATCAACAAACATGTCAGTAGCCTCTTAAAAGGTTAAGTGTTTTGCAATAACCCGAAATATCCCTATGAATCGCACTCCCTGTTTTTTTCTCTGTCTTATCTGAAGCTGTAGAAGGCACATGACATCTGTGTCATCTTGCTGGGAACGCCACAGCACTTGTTTTTATGGATAACAGGATTCTGTCATGTTCTGGGAGACGAATATAAGCAAGACTCAGCTCCCTCCTCGGGGGAAACATATTAATTTCGATTTTGATTTGCATTTGTTTTCTTTGCTGGTATTGACATAATTCCAGGCCTAGATGTTGCTGCTTAGCAGCCACTCTGATGAGCTCATCTGCATAAGTTGAAATACTCTTTGAGGGGGAAATTGCGTGGGTCACAGTAACTGATTCCCATTGAGATGCCAGGCAGTAATATCACCTTCACTCATCCTGTTCCACTACTTCAGTCCCCAGAATGCTAAAAAAAAAAAACTACTTCAGATGTCGTGTTCCGATTTGATCGTGCAGTTGTTTGTGGGTATTTTGCAAGTGCTAACTTGTGGTGTGTTTTGAGGTTTAAAAAGGCTTCTGATTTGCACTGACAAGACAACATATCAATCCCTCGAAATGAAGGCTATTAATTATAATCCGTGTAATTTACATTCATTTCTTGTTGCTCCAGGATTATTGCTGGCCGTGTGAAACAAAATACGACGCATAGAAATGAATACAGGTGGTAACAAAATGTCAGTCTGAAAAGACTCAGTCAATTGGGTCGCATTTACCCCTTAAGATCCTTTAAGATATCAATTAACAGATGGCTACAAGTTCAACTCCCACTTCAGCCGCACTGCAATTATGCAAAATGTGTTCTTTGAAGAAAACCCCTTCTTTAATTAACCCAGTGTAAAAAACTTATTGACAAAAAAAGCAGCGCTGTGGTGTTGAGGAGCAGTGAATGTGGGTTGGGGACAGTCGTTCTGAGACGTGGCGTTTGAATGGATGAATATGACTTGTCTCTCACAATGATTACAGTGGGAGTGAATAGGACTTACAGACAATGAAGGCGATCTGTGTAATACCCCCATTCTTCGCCATTTTGAATACACAAATGATCTATTCAGATGCGAAAGAAACGGGCGGTGTACCATTCAGTCGTACCATTCAATTGACATGCTCACCCTGAGCACATAAGCTTTTAATTCAATAATTCAATAACACACAGGCGATTAGGAGCTTGTCTCCACCTCCACCAAATGCTTTAGGAAATGGTTCCACTTGGTTGGGAGCAGTTGATGAGGAAAAACCCCTTGAGTATGTCATTGATATTAATGAGAGGGCACCTTCCCTTCAGGTTAAAAACACTAGTCAACAATAGTCAGTCCATATAGCTCATCTGTTTCCAGTGCGCCTTCCATCGTGTGTCAATGTTTTTCTGACAAAGACACGGAAATTGTTTGTGGTAATACAATCAGTAAAGTGCTAAAGTAAGGAATCTTTTCACGTGAGACTGTTTTGGACTCACACTAGGTAATAAAGACTATTTGCTGTATTCACAGTGTGTTTATGCATTGAGAAGGTAGACATGGTAGTGTTGAAGTCAAGTGAAAAAGAACAGAGAACTAGCGGTGGCGCGTGTCTTTTTCTCAGAGGATTATGACTCCATTGACTGCATACAGTTTTCAGCCTCTTCCCCTGAGAATTAACACCCTTTTTATAGACCCTGTCGAACAGTAAGAGAAATGGAGGGAAAAACACTGGAGTTCACATGCATCCTTTCTTAAGTGCTTGTTAAAACTGTGTTACTGATGGCTTTTTCCTTTGGGAAGTGTTCTCCAACATGTCAATCAAGGCTAAGTGTTCCAGACTGTGAGAGGATAGCGAATCAGCTGAACTTGAGATGGCTCCTTTATGGGGTCATAACATTTATTTCTCACTCGCTGCCGACCTCCGTGGTTCTCCCGTGGTTCTCCCATGCCACTCTTCTGGGGCCTTTTTCCTCCCTCATTAGTTCCATTTACTACTGGTTACAACGCATGTTCTTTGTTTTTCGGAAGTTATCCTCCTTCTGATTGTGCCAACATGTTCAGACAGGCGTAGAAATTTAACGGACACGTGATTCAGACCATTCCGACCGCCTCCAGAGTAGTTAGGGTCTAGATATCTCACAAGAGTGGGTGGATCTTGTACAATTAAATAATTCAGATCATAATTCTCCTGCTTGGTTCAATCATTCACAGGTGATGCCATTGACCTTTAACACAGACATAAGGCTCCGGAAGAAAATTAAGAGACCACCGCACCTTTTTCTTTCCTTTCCAAAAATGTTGAAAAGGAGTTTTGAGTGAGGAACAGAAGCGTTTGAATTTGCAGCGGCCTCTTAATTGTAACCCTTCTGTTCCTCACTCAAAACCTTCCTTTTTTAATTTTTTGGTAAGGAAAGGAAAAGGTGCAGTGGTCCCTTAATTTTTTCCGGAGCCGTATATTTTTGAAAAATATCAGTCAGATAATGTTTGCATAGTGAGGGACCAGGATATCTGATCACTACTGACATATAAGAGACAGATTTTACTACCGCATGTTCACATAATCACCAAAATGTGGCCACAATCAGAATGTTTACAAAATCAGGAAAACGGCATGTTAGAAGCAGGTATAATCTAAGCAACAGAAAACATGTCTCCCCCACCACCCCCTGGGCCAAAAGCATTTTGTAAACATTGCATTTTAAAGACACCTCATTAGACCATGATTAGTCCAATTTGGGCCAGTGTTGCCTTAGATATCATGTTAGTTAGAGACTCATATCCCTCAGGATGTGTGCCAAATTTGATCACTTTGAGTTAAACATAGAGATCAAGAGATGTGAACTGTTTAACCGCCACGGTCTGGTTGATGTGAATGTTCTTGCAGATGCTGAGTCTTGACAGTGTTTGCAACACGTTTAGCAGATGTTTTTACAATACAAATGTGACTAACTGATTCATATGCATTAATAAGTGACGGACCAGAGGTTTACTGCTCAAAGCAGCCATCTTGTTTGAGGTGCTCATCTGAAAACTGAAAACATTTGTCAATACATAAAGTTTTGTGTCGATCAGCCATTTGGTGCCTCATGAGGAGTGTTTACATGTTTTTTGTTTTTTTAACAAAATTCAAAATAGTAGGATATTTATCATGGTCGCAGAGGCAGACCTGTTCCTTGTGAGGTAACACATTTAACGGCTTTGGGTCAAACGGGGCGAGGAGCATGACCAAAGTCAGGAATCTTCAACCGCTCGTTATGGCGCCACCATCTGGCCAATAGCTGTCATTTTCATACATTTTCTCTGCTGGTCAATCGGCTCAGATTTATGGGGCGTTGGGCCGAGCGTGGTGAGGAATATCAGGTCTGACACATACTTACGGAGGCACATCCACAGTCCCTCCCCGATTTCAGCAAAGAGAACCAGGCTAGTCGTAAAATAGGCCAACGTTCTGTCGGCTACACTGCAGTGACAAGGTTCCCTTGCCTTTATTCCATGGCAGCATGTAGTCTGACAAACCCTATACCCGAAGTACAATGCCTCTCAGATTCATCTGTCTGCTATGACAGATAAATGGGAATATTTTAGAAGAAAACGTCTGGAGCGCCAAATCAATAAGGCGTTTAGTGAATCAATACAATGTTTAGTGTAACACAAATCTTGGCTGCCTAGAATGACACGTGTTGAATGGAAGGGACCTGATTACCTAGTGCTTTGTCTATAGTGCACAGGACAGTGCTATCCTGGTAAGATAAAAGGTGCTTCTCTCACGGGATACAAGATGGCAAGCATATTATGAAGAAAGATAGTTAGGCCTTTGTACTGCTGTAACGTTGATGGAAGGTTTGTGCTTTTATGGAAACGTTCAATGATGTGCTCCGTCAAACTGTATCTATATGAAGTAAAAACTTTTCCTCTCTCATTTTGACAAAGGGATATGCATAACAAACCTTCATATGAACCTTAATGGTGGAGCAGAAAAGATGAGTCTATATTCATGTGACCTTGAACTGTCAGAACAATATTCTCTGACAAACCTGATATGACATTTTAAGTGTCCCCAGTTATTCTGTGAATGGAGTTCAATCATCGCATCATTAATGGCTTTGGAGTGGGGCCAGTCACTCATGACACTGTGCTTTGCAGCTTTGCCGGAAATCTCCACTCCGAAATGAAAGGTTTGTAGATATTTACGGTGGAGCTCTTCTCTGACCACTGGGTAGTTTTGATTAATGACTGCCTTTTACTGCAAAGTCACCTGGGTAATCCAGAGGAAATGATCGCCTTGTGCGTGTAAAACCCAACGTCGACCATGGAGAGGGCAAAATTAGCCCCTGCCGTGTGGGTTCACAGGCACAGGTGGCAAATTAATCCCACATTTCCACCGATCGTGTATGTTAAATGATCTCCTGTCTCAGGAATTTTAATACAATGCAGTTGTTAATCTGTGATATAGAGGCAGGCCCAGCTAAGTAACGTCGCTACGGTCAGCATGGCAGATATACACTCGTGTCCAATCACGGCGTATTTTGGGATCAGGACGGGGTCGCGTCATCTTGTAAAACCGCTGGAACAAAGCGTAGAAGAAGCAAAACACAAAGGTTCCTCTCTCTTTGTAGTTGGAAAATGTACCCACTGTGCTTTCTGCCGCGTCGTTTTGCTTCCACTAGCTACCGCTCACTGTCCACCAGTCCATCTGTCGTGATTCGCCCTATCAAAAAAATCAGTCCCTACAAATACTTCCATTATTATTAATCTAGATAACAATGTGTAGGCTACGAACTGTTGCAAGATAACATTCCTAGTGTGTGGAACTGGCTCAAGATGCAGCGTCTGTTTGTCTGGTTTAAATAGTGGGCCATTTTGACCACAAATGACCGAATGGCCCTCATGGCGTGCCTCTTTCACACCCAAAACCGCTTCATATCGCTGCTACTTTTAAGTGCTTTTAAAAGCTTTTGGCCTTTGCTCCTGAATAGTCTTACGTCCTTTAAACCTCTTCAAAGTTTCCACTTTATTTCCTTTTAATCTGTATATAAACATGTCCGGTTTCCCCTCAGCCCAATTCTGACGCTGCCGTTCCCCACCGTCTCACTGTCCTTGACTGGCCGGTGCCGCCTGCTTCTCTCCAGCCAAAGTGTTAACGGCAATTAAACCCATGGCCCCACTCTGTCACTCTCGTGCTGGGGTGACACATGAGTGATAACAGAGCCCCCTTACCTTCTGCTTCCATCTGACGCCGATTAAATGGCACTGGACCCCTTGCTTTTCCTGACATTTGGCGGAAATCGATTGCAATTTAATCACTCAGAAAGGCCCCATCAACCATGCTTACCCGGGCTGTTTCCATGTTACAGTAACTGGACTTTAGAACGAACGCGGCCGCGGAGATCCGTCGTCTGTTACCGCGCTGTAGGCCTAAATATACAAGCTAATCGTTATTTAACAGAACAGGGAGACCAGCACCAACTGGTACCAGGCAGTAACAGTCTAGGACAGATGCTAATACATTAAACAGAGGTTTACTTGCCAGTGAGTAATGTTCTCTTAAACTGTTTTCGTTCCCACTCTCACCCCGGCAGGAAGTAACACGGAGAGAATCTTCATCTTCTATTTTTGGCGACCCTTATCTCCTTTCTCGCAGATGGCGCGTAATTATCCCCTATCCTTTGAATGTACAATTAAAAATACAGTGCAGACTCGACTTCTCTGTTTCGTCCCCTCCGTTACATAGGCTACTGACAACTGTAGCTCTGTAGATGTAGGCCTACTTTCAGGCGTACGTATTTAATTGATGTGTGTCAATGAGCATGGCAGACCGAATGGCTAATAGGGAAAATTGATACCATCACACCAACAAATTCCATTGCTTTTTTGAGGTTGGGTGCGGGGGGGGGGGGGGGGGGGGCAAGAAACATATTTGTAGCCTACTGTACAACGGTTTGTGTCCCGCCTGCCATTATATATTACTCTCCGGCTAAAGGCCTCAGGCTATACATCCGTGATGTCCAAATGGAAAGAGCTCCGCTACTGCTTGGATGGAGAATATTTTGCCAAACATTAAATGGATATCTTCATCTGTATGCGGTTTCTGTCGGCTCAACCCGTTTTCCCGTCCTGTTTTATAAGAAAACCCACGAGGGAGGAACGGAGAGAAGGTGAAGGAGACGGCCAGTTGACTGTGAATCGCCGGAGCGTAACAAGAACATAACACCAAGCTGCATCAAATACTCCTAAACACACAAGCACAGACACACACACAGACACTAGATACACTTTTCAGGATAAACCAAGCAAACAACCAAAATCAACAAGATAAATTGGCCTTTGTCTTAGATGGAATGAAATACGATTGAACCGGAACAGGCAAACAACAGAAGAAGAAAACGTTTTAAACCGAAAAAAGCACCACACGTCTGAATTTAAACCCCGTGGCGTAAGCGTGAGCCTCTAATAGAGTTTCATAATGGAGCTCTTATTAAACGGTGGCATTGTGGAGTCCTCAGGTTCAGATGGAGAGCAACCACTGTCATGAGAGATATGATGTGTTACCGTGGCAACATCATAGAGCCCTGCGTTTGAACGCCGAAGCTGTAATCACAGCCCCCAATGCAGCCTTCCAGAGCTCTCAGGAATTAAAGGGACATGGCTAAATAAAGACGGTCTCGCAGCACAGCACTGGTGTCGCGGCAGCTTAAGCATCCTCCAAGACGCCCCGCTCCTCCGATGGTATTGTTAGCAACTCCTTCAGGAGCCGCGTATCAACAGTTGTCGTGGAGTACAAACTGACACACAAAGTGTGCGTGCGCGTGCATATGTGTGTGTGTGTGTGTGTGTGTGTGTTGGGAGGTGGTAACTGATTGTTACAGTTGCTATGCATGCTAATCGACTGTGTTTCTTTTCCCTGAGAAACATAGGCCGGCAATTTTAGTAGCCTATTTAAGACATTGCCTCGGAGTCCATCACATTAGTCTGGGTCTTTTGAGCTGGCATTCCGCTCTTTGTACACCATTGTTCAGGGAGTAAAACACACTGAGTGGAACGTTAAAGAGGCTGGTACCCGGAATTATATATTCTACAACCAGATAGGTTTTTGAAATTCCATTCCAGGCTCACTTAGTGGTTATTTCATTGTCACCGCTTCTCTAATTGCCTGTGACAAGATTTTATGTTGACTCATCTTAGCCCTGACCATTGACGCAAATGTGGATAAGACTCTCCGTCGGGCTTAAGGTTTCTTTGAAATGTGTTCTGTGGAGTTATGTGTGAAAGGTTTGTGTTTTTGTTATTTGGGTAATCTCTCTGGCAGAGACCACATGTCTTAAGTGGGCATGAGGGTCATATCGGCATGCAGAATAGCGATAAGATTAGCGTAGTATTCAATTAAGTTACCGGGAAGGTCTGCTACTATCTCTACACATGCAGACTCCACAGCAATTGACTTCGGCAAAGATGTCATGACTTTATCTCTGTCATATCAGCAACAGGCTGAGTAAGAGGGGAACTGAACAGAAATCAACACAACAGGGTTTTTGTCTTTGGGATTTTGCCACCCAAGGTTGGGGGTTATTGTTTTGAGGAGAACATAAAGGGGTTTTGCTAAATGCTTTTGTTGACCAATATCAAATGAGTAATCCTCAAATGTCTCTAGTCTCCAGTGTTGTATGTTCTGTGTGGAGTCACGGAGGCAAAGCTAACCTGATAAGCGTGATTTTCTTTGGGTTAACACTGCCACCGGCAGGTTGATCATGGAACCACATGTAATCTGGGTTTAATCTTGTTGACGTTGATATCTTTTTTTACGTAGCCCCAACAGCAATGAAATCTTACTCCCGGACACAAATCTTAGCAGTCTCGTAACAGTTTGTCAAAAACATCAGAATAACGCGGAATTATTTCTCTGGTTCCGTCACTGGGAAACATATTCAGAAGACAGGGAAGTAGTTTGATGTAGAATATACCCTAACCTGTCTACTGTCTTTCAGCTTCTCTGCCGGTCTGTCTGTCTTTCTTTCTCTGTCCATCTGTCTGTTTGTCCAGTATTTGCTTCTATCTGTCATTCTGTCTGTCTGTTTGTCCCCTACCCACGAGTCGGTCAGTCTGTCCTCCATCTGCCCATCCATCCGTCAGTCGGTCTGCCTTTGTATGGCCTTATTCTGTTACGGCCAATAAAGAACACGTCAGCAGAGGGCGATATTGCACCATTTACTTTGTATCGTCAGACATCTTTCACAGTGGATGAAGGCATTGAGATGCTGTCTCTAGCCTCAGAGGAACAGGTTAACCTGACAACGTTCATTTATTTAACACACACTAAAATAGTTCTAGCACGCAGCTGTCAAACTGTAGAGATATTCACCTGCGTTTCCAGCTATCCAAGAGGTCTCCAAGGGGTGGTTATACGACAGCACAGTGCAGTGAATCCCCCCCAGGCTAGACACTGCAGAACGGACCTCTGGTGGGCCTTGTTTGTCACATTACAGCCAGCTAGCACAATTCATACCTCACTGGCAGCTTTATTGGTTCCATGGTGAGATGAAACCTTGGATTTTATATTTACAAAGGCTCCGTGGGAAAGCCACTGTCAATAACTTTGGAGTTACTTCACGTGGGGCTGAGTCATCTTTTCTGGATGACAAACTCCCCACAACTTAACACTCCTCAATCAAAGAAACCGCTTACTCGTGTCCTCTGAGATGTCAATCATCGGTTTAGGCTGCACACTGTTTGGCCTATTGTGCTTGTAAATGATTTAGCAACCCGCTGTGTCCAAAAAGATTTGAAGAAAGTACAAAATATAGCCTCTGGCACTTACAGTACATCAGAGATTCGCTTTGAAGTACACAGAACCTTTGGTTGACGTGTTATTGTTGCCAAAACCTGATACCACGCGTCTGTTGGGAGCAAATGTAAAATGATTACAAGCTCTCCCTCTCTGTGGTTGGCGTCTTTCTCACAGGAATACAAGACGGAGTGCGGCCTACATCACTGGCATACAGCGTTCCAGTCCCTGAGACTCTGAGGGGATGTTCTTATGCTCCGCACTCATAACAGTGCGTGACATTTGTTTAACAGAATTCCCCTCGGTGACAGACTGACACACGGACGCTCGAGTTGTGGATCTCGTACCACGTGGTCCCGCTAAATATGAGTCATCGATCAACTGAATAAGTTGCTTGCCGTGGAGAAAGCGTTGTGTTCCCAGAGGCACGGGGAGGTGTCACAGAAGTCTTGATTAGATATCCGATGTCTCAAGCCATTCCTTACGATGGCATCGCTCCTCATCCTGCTTCTGAGATGTGCTTGATTAATTTGTGCAGGATCTGCCTCAGAGGATAGACAAACCAACAACAAGGAAACACTTTGTTACAACCGAGTGAATATTAAACAAAAGTAATTGGTGTCATTGAAAGCAGTGGGTTGACGGCTCTAAGGATTGCGTTACCGTGCTAAAAATCAAGTTAATGGTAATGAAGTACCTACATAAATGGTCACGTATTCACAGTTGTTAGGGTAATTACTAACTTCGGCTGATGCTAAGGGGCCCACCTTAGGTAATATGGTGAGTTCAAATCCCGTTGAGACTCTGTAGAAACATCATTCATGTTGCACACAAGCCAGACCCGTAATATTAAGATGCACCATGATTCAAAGACAGTAGTCTGGGATGAAATTCTCTGAACAGCTATTGGAAGCCTGCTTGAAGGCAGCTTGACGGCTTGCCCTTGGAAGGTTGGAAGGTTGCTGGAACACTGTGGGAAGGCTTCTGAAAGAAAGGCTCCTGGAAGGCTCCTGGAAGGTTCCTGGAAAACTGTTGGAAGGCTCTTGGAAGGCTGCTTGAAGGCTCTTGGAAGGTTGCTGGAACACTGTGTGAAGGCTGCTGAAAGAAAGGCTGTTGGAAGGCTGCTGGAAGGTTCCTGGAAAACTGTTGGAAGGTTCCTGGAAAACTGTTGGAAGGTTCCTGGAAAACTGTTGGAAGGTTCCTGGAAGGCTGCATGAAGGCTCTTGAAAGGTTGTTGGAACACTGTGGGAAGGCTGCTGAAAGGCTGTTGCAAGGCTGCTCTCTCATGTAGAAGTTGAAGTTCTGTTCTACCTTCACATTTGGGACGATTTAGTGTTGAGAAAATTCAACTTAACATGTACGTAAGTCAATAAATCAATAAATCATTGACTTACAAGTCAATGTTTAGTCAAGCATGGTCTAAATAGGCCCCTTAGTTATTAGAACTTCTGCTACATGGGTAAGTGTGTCCAAACCTTTCACCTGTATAGACCCAATTGTAGTGGACGTCACGGTTACATCATTTAAAGTGTGGTGGTGGCAGAAAACTGCAGGAACAGGTGTAGGGAAACGGGACTAAGGGAACAAAATGTCTTGTTGTGCCATTGGATGTCAGAATAGGAATGAAAAAAAGATGGCCTTCATTTTTATAGAATACCGTTGTCGAAGCCACCCTATGAAGCTAATGCTGACGTTTATGGTTGCAAGCCCTTAAAGAGACACTGGACTGATGAAATCATCTGGAATGCTCGACTCTGCAGTGTTCAGGTAAAGTTGTGTCCACTGTTTATCACACACTGGCAAAATCAATGATGTAGTTAAAATAATAATGATAAAGTAGTAACAGCAGCAACCACAATGTCACTTTCTGCCTCCAGTTCGGCTCCGCCCCACAAAATACGTCATCACTGTTTACTAACACAAAAAGGGGTCTATATTGGTGTTTCTTAGAGTTGGGAAAAAACATTTCTCCAGAAAACGTTATTACCTACCTGGCAGCCTTCAGTTCTGTATGTATTTTGTTGTCTCAACAGAAGTATTCAACCACTACATATCAAGCTACAAGCTGGTTTAGCGTTCCCTACAGATATTTAACAAGGTACAGTTGTGCTCAAAAGTATGCATACCCTTGGAGAATTGATAATCTACCATTTGTTAAGAAAACATGAGTGAGCAGGCAAAACACATCTTTTATTTCTTATGGGAATCACATTCAACTGTGGGTCATAACACTATACACAGACAATAATTGCGATTTAAAAAGCCACAAGTGTGGGGAATTCACCTTTAATTGCCATTTTCACCTGTGTGTGTCACCTTGTGTGTCTGTAACAAGGCCAAACATTCAAGGGTATGTCAACTTCTGATCAGTGCCATTTGGGTGATTTCTGTTATCATTATGATTTATAAAGGAGCCAAATAACTATGTGATAATAAATGGCTTCAAATGATCACTATCCTTCAATAAAAGATCAGGCATATTTTCTAAATCAATGCCAAAATTTCACAATTTCTGCCAGGGTATGCAAACTTATGAGCACAACTGTATGTCAACTGAGAAACATGTGTCATTTTTAATGACTATCTGGATAAAATTATACATATTCCAAGCCCATAGGATAGCATAGAGAACCACAAAAAGTTTGTAAATACATACAGAAACGAACACTATATACAAGGTAAATAAACAATTGTCATTTTACACTGTATGCAGCCAGACATATACAGACAGCATGTCAGTTATTTTACGGTCAAGGAGAGAGGTGTGATGAAAGTGCTAAGTGTGATGGTATTTTGCAATTCGTTTCAGTCGTTGACCACAGAGAACTGAAACGAATGACGGCCAAAGGAAATGGGTTGGGTTTTAGGAGTAGCCAGAGTGAGATATCTACCAGAGCGCAGGTTAGTATTGGAAATAGCAGATGCTGGGGTGTGAGCTAAAGTTGAGTGGGGATTTGCCTAGGAGGGACTAACAAATAAGTTGGGTCTGGTGTTTTGCATGTTATGGGCGCCAGTTAAATGGAACATAATAGTCACAGTGATTAGTGTTTTTGGATTAAAGTGATATACAAGCCAGCGATATTTCAATGCGTCCTTTGATTTACTCTATATCCTAGGACCTTATTGCTAAGTATAGGATTCGGTTTAGAATAATGTTTAGGGTAAAGGTTAAGGTTAGGATTACAATAAAGGTTAAGGTTAGGGTTGGTGAATTGTTAAAATATTTCTGATAGTCAGTAGATAATTTGTAAAGCATCAACAGGCATACCTTTGAAACTCTCAAAATAGAATGTAACCAAACTCTCTTTCAAAAGCTTTCAGTGTTTCTCACAACATGTATCTAAGTTATAAGAATGAACTACAGTATGAGAACACAGCCTTGGTTAGTATGTGATACACCAAGGGTAGCTTCTGAATTAGGTTAAACACCTCCACTTTTCTTGTCCCCCCTGAGGTGGAAAAAGCTGCAAATTGGAGAAAACCGTGTCTGTTTGTGACAAATGTGGTTATGTGTTTGTTTTCTGAATTGTTTTTGAACGTTTATCCTGTGTGTTACAAATGTGTCCATTTATCACGTGTGCTGTGTGCGGGACAATATTGTAAACCAAACAACGCATTAATGACTCACCTGCCTGAATAAAAATAAATGGTAGGTTGCAGGGTGTTCAGCGTTCAGCACAGAGGACGCAGGATACTATCACAGGCATGAAAGGTGAATGAGGAATTCACCTGTATCATAATCATTATTAAAGGGACACTGTTGAATCCTGCTTTCAAACAATAATACAGCGTGTCTCGTCTTTCCTTACCGAACGAGACCGGTATAGTTTAGGGCGGTTTAGGGTTGGAAGTACTGCTAATGTTTTTTAAGTGAGTCTAAGGAGATTACAAGTCAATGCAAACTGACAGACGAACCGGAAAGAAAGTTTAAATGGGGAATAGTTCAGTTGCTCTAATTATTTTTGTGGAAAAATATTTGATTAAACATCAACTTTGCATTTTGTAACTGCAGATGTCTACTGTATATAAATGGTTTTATGCTAGTTGTATAGTAAAAATCGTACATATTGCCCCTTTAACATACAGAGAGAACGGGGTCGACTGAAAGTCAAACCTCGAGGAACTCCCATAGATACTGCCAGAGGTTCGAGCAGCGGGCTCCCAGATTTGACGCACTGTACACTGTCAGACAAATCGTTTTCAAACGTATCTAGACAGTCCTCTCAGAACCACAGGTCGCTGAGTCTATTAATTAGGACGAGAAGGTAGAGGAAATCCAAATCCAATTTATTCTAGTCAAATAAAATGAAAGTAAATTAAAAAAAAACTGTACAGTGCCGCTTGTTATCTAAACCCAATATGATCTCCTTTTGAACCATCGGAAGTTGCGTGGCTAACACCCACGGTCAGCTCTGAAGCCTGACTGCACGGCAAAGAGAACACTGTCGCATACTAAATTATCCTAAACGATTACACTCAACCCTTCATGGTTGTTTGGATAAGGTAGGCCTAAAGTCGCCTTCAGCAGCATTGGTCAATGTTTTAGACGCTTCTGCCATTTTTCATCTTCCTCACTGTTAGCAGTGCATGCGTGCATAACAAGGAACGTGGTGAGAGAAGAGCAGCCTCGGAAGAAAACAATTTGAATGTGGGGCAGGGGGGATTCTTAATATTGAGCTAACAGAAAATAAATAATAGTCATCTAAATATTTATTTGGATCAAGTAACTAACAGAAAGGCATCGGTCACAAAGGTAGCAGAGTAATGATGACCAATCGTATCACTAGTTAATAGTAATAGAAACTAGCAAAATAACATTATTACTCCAACGTGTTACTTTGAACTTTATAACACCTTTCCCCAAACACCAATCCTGAGATAGCCCAATTCAGCGTTTTCAACTTGTAATGGTTTGAGGCAAATACGGGAGGATCCTGCATTGTCTCCTGTAAAACCTGTAGTTAGTGGACTGCTGCTGGTGGACTGGGCACAGTGCTCAGCAATGCCCGCCAAATGGGTTCGACTGGCAAATGACCAGAAACATAAACAAGGCATCAGTAAACATGTCGTCTCCCGCGAGTGATACACGCAGCCCTCCCCCCTCCCCTCGGGCCAATCAATGTTATTTTGTGATTGCTGCATATCCATAACAAGGTTCATTGATTTTTATCAATACCGTGTCAGTGGTGTTTGGGATATCGAATGGGTTTAGCGAGACTCATATTCTTAAGCATGTGTGACAAATGTCCACATATTGAGTTAGATCGATCTAGAGATAGAAGCATGTGGCTGACATGAATGTTCTGGCCTATATAGTGTCAGTGACTATATATATTATTGTGTGTATATTTATGGATGATTTATGCATTTATGTGCAAGGCCAAAAACAAAATGAATGACCAATAATATAGGCCCATGCCTTGAAGTGATGCTAATCTGTAAAAAAAAATGTCCATAGATGGACAATGATGTATCAGGTTTTGTGTCGAAGGTCATTTCGCTGCTAGAGGAGAATCATTTAAGGAAATGTTCACAAAAGGCTAAAAAAAATCCATCATGGCTGATCTTCAGGGTTGGTCAGACAGATGTGCTTCGTGTAAGAAGAGAGACCGAGAGTATGAATTTCATGACCTCACTGTGGGTGTGAACTTGCAAAGTTGAAAGTTAGCATTTTCAGTTGTTTGTTTCAGCCGGAACATCTGGCCTATCAGTGTACTTGAAAAGGCCTGATCTCTGTGTTAAGAGGCTGTATTCGCACAGGTTTGTGGACCAGTGCATATCCCGTGACATGGGACGTACACGCACATTCTGGCACCAGTACATAGTCCCCTCTCATTATAGGGCCACAAATCAATGTTGAAGTTAACTAAACCTATTCACATCCAGGCTGCAGCGGTTTTAGTTATAGGCAACAAATGCAGCAGCCCAGGGCGGTATCTTGTTGGGGGTCCGCACGAGCCGCCCGCACAAAAAAGGTCTTAATGGTGACATTGGTTTTCTATCGCTCGTTGCACGTCGCGTAAATGATATCATGCCACCATGTGGGATCGTGGGTCAATTAACCTTGAGTAGGAACCCTGATTCTAGTTTGTGAGCGAGGTAGATTACTGCCTGGGAAGGTCTCCCATTCAGAAGTACGAGATGGGAGTGTCTGGAAGTCTGAGATATGGGGGTGGGGGAATCTATCAAATAGTTCCCCTCTAACTTGTACAGTACTGATGCAATTTGTAAAATCAGTCACACTACAAAATGCAAATTGTTACGAACAATATAAAACCAGTTAACACATCACCAAGGTGAATTGGTTTAGTGCTGACTCTTGGTTGACAGTGCTGGGGGATGGGTAACGTGTTGATGCTCGAATGCCAAATTAACACAAATGGATAAGAAAAGATTTAAGCCCTCAGGTGCCCAGTTTAGGAAAAACGGGAAAGAAGAAGAGAATCACGCAAAAGATAAATGTAGGCAGCTGTCATGTGTGTAATACTGGCCTTTAATGAAATAGGTTACTATAACACTAATGTTTGTTAGCCCATGTAGCTTGCTATGTTATTACACATAGGATGACTAGGCTATATTCAGTTTTCTGTCCAACTAGCCTACATAACATTGGATATAATTTCACATAGTTTCATCATCATAATGTGTGTAGCCTGCAGCAAAACGGTTACAATCTAACTAGCATGTTATTGATTTGGTTAACTTTAATTGAGTTGACTTCACAAATGTTTTCTCTGATTGTATTGACTGGGTCCTGAGCCCAGTAAGGGGAAGTTCCAATGCTGTAGGCTAACTTAGAAGGCATCTGTATTAAGCTCATATTTTGTAAGGTTCACAAATTGCACATGACATGTATATTAAAATGTGCAACTAATGTGTTTAAGGTGTCAGACCCATATAGTGTATTTCAATGCAAATTCAGGGGCATTCCTGACAGATTTTGATACCCCCTCTGGCCCTGGCCAGGATGAGGAGCCATCTAGGCTTTGTGCAATTTAGTTTTATTAGTGTATTTTTGTTAACAAACATTTTTGTGTATTTTTGTATTTATATACCACAAGTTGTTTCCATTTGTCTCTGTTACGTTTTGATATTTATGAGACTTATTTTTGAATATATATTTATATGGGGAGGGGGCTGAATGGGGTTCGCCCAGGGACCCATACAAGCTAGAACTGCTACTGAATCCAGGAGAAGTTTCTAATTATGCGCTGAATAAGGTCTGAAACATCCTAATAGTGTTAGGGAGCTTTTGAAAGGGAGAGTAGGGAAGACAAAGTAAACCTCAGTAGTGTTTTCAACCTTTACAGGCAGTGCTCCTTAGTGGTAATGGCAGCCCAGTATGATGATTCTGACTGCCTGCGAGCAGTGTGGTTTCATAAAGACCAAGGGTGAAACTCTGACGAGGAGCAGGATGAAGCTCACTGAACTACCAATTATGAATAACACTGGCAAAATAGTAGTCGGCTTTGATATAATTATCAAATATGTAACATTTGAATATGTTAACATTCTACTGCCCCAGGGTAGTGGATGCACGTCTAATGTGGGTGACAGTTGTATAACAGGCGTAGTTGTAAAAACTGACTATTAAAATATCCCCATTTCTATTCTATTCTGACCCATTTCTATCATTATTTGGCTGGATCCTCTAACAGTTGGTGTACCTCCATTCTCATCTCTCAATATGCATTCCATGCATGACACGGGTGACATTTTATATTTCATGCACCGGATGATAACAAGAATGTTGAGGGAAGAGTGCATAATTTAGTTCGTTTGGTGAATAAAGGGAAGGGAAAAGTTGAAGTTCAATCAAGGGCTGGTTGTCAGCAGTAGGGACACAGGGAGTTTTCGTTTAGACAGTGTTAACTTTAAACACAGCCTGCTTTCATAATAGGCCGCATTAACATAAATCAAACAGCCAAATAATTTTGAGGTGTAAATCAATGTCACATGGTCAATACTTGTTCAAGGTGAGATGCCCAGAATAGCATTCATGAGATTAGAATACATTGCAAGTCATACCATTATATTCAAGTGGAGGGGTGTATTCTTTCTCATGTTTTGTTATTTGGTTATGAATAATCAAACATAGAGGTAGGCTATTATCTTAGAGGAATGGACATCTGTGTGGCCAAACGATTTTTATGTTAAGTTGAATGTTTGGCATTATTTCCCGTGTGCTGATGACGTTATGTCGTTACAGCTGGTTCAAACGAAGCAGACGCGCCGTAATCGGGTTGCTTGCTAGAATGACCATCTTGTGAATAAAAACGGTCCGGTTTTACCGTTCAGGGTGTAAAGCACGGTTAACGCGTTCCCTCTGCATCTTTTGAGGACACGAAACACTTGAAACCAATTAATTATTGAGCACGTTTGGACAGTATCGATATCGATGCAGTGTAGCGCTTTTTTGGAGGTGTAACGGTAAGACTGTCGATACCATTTAGACATTTCTTCTGTATTGAATTATTTTTCACGGACTTTGGGTGTATGTAGAACACTTGCCAATGTGAAAAGTCGCCGCGCTTGCTAGGCTGTCAAATCGGAGGCAATCCCTCTGAAATTATTCAAAAATTGCAGTTTATTTGCTAAAACAAAATGTCATTGAGGTTGTGTATTCTAAAAGTTGAGTGCAGTGACAGGACAACGGGGGATTCCTATGTTCATGGAGTAAGGATAACACCCTAAACGGCAGTTATCGCAGGTGCGATTCGTGCGCGCGTGCGTGTGCATGTGTGTGTACGTGTGCGTGTTTGTGTTAGTGAGAGAAAGAGGGAATGAGGGAGAGAGATCAGGCTCGTATGTGTGGGGAGCGGGGTGTAAATAGAGAGAGAGAGAGACCGCGCGTTTCATCCTGGGAGACAGAATAAGCAACTTTGTAACCAGGCACAGCTTTGTCTCCTCAGGCTCATCGCGTTATGAAAAGAGAATTTGTCAGATATGGTTGATCAGCATTTCTTTTTATCCTCTGTTGTGCATTGGTGATGGCTAACGTGCTCATAACATATGCATCTGAGAATATTAGTAAGTCCTAAAATGGAACATACGTTATCATACCTTACGAGGAACATTCATATTTTCCAGTGAATGAGGTAAGAATGTCTAAATATAATTATGGTGCTGGTACGACTAGTGTTTGCGTTGGATGCTGACAATTTCTTTGACAGTAGCAGCCCTTTTCATTATTCTTTGTGTATTTGTTTTGTTTTGGTTATGGGGTTTTGAACAACAATGATATGTTAATGTACCTGACATGTATTCCACATTTTGATAAATTACTGAAAAGGGAATGTTTTTGTTTTCACACTTGGCTGAAGTAGGGACTTGTGACCTTGTTCATTACTCACCTTATTGGTTTGGTGTCACCGGAATGTAATTAATGTAAATGTTTTCATTAAAAGTCCTGCTCTATTCTAGTCATTTTGTGGAAGCCAGAAGTTACCCTTGGGCAGGTGCTATTCTTAAACAGTGTCATTTAAGGCTGTTTGAGAACTCATGGGGGGTGTTTATTTTTTTAAGTATTCCGTCAGATGACCCATGTATCTTCTTCTTCTTCTAGATGACAGTGCATACTTGTGGCTGCACAACAGCGCGAGTTTGGCCGTTGTCATGAAAATGCATCTCTGGGTTGCAATAACACTGTTGGTGGCTACGTCAGCAGGCACCGTTGAGATGTTTGACAGTTACGGTGAGATATGTCGCAGGCTGTGTGCCTGCGAGGAGAAGGAAGGGATACTGACTGTCGGCTGTGAAAGTAGAGGGATTGTCGATCTCTCTGAAGTAAGCCCTGTGTACTTCACAACGTATCATCTACTGCTCACAGGGAACCTTCTGAAAAGACTCGCAGCAAATGACTTTGTCGAATACAGTGGGCTTACAATATTGCACCTGGGCAACAATGACATATCCGATGTTGAATCTGGAGCTTTTAATGGACTCCAGGGATTAAAAAGATTACATCTCAACAATAACAAAATCGATTCCTTGAAGGAAGACTTTTTTGTTGGCCTTGAAAGTCTGGAATATCTTCAGCTAGACTACAATTACATCACCCATGTTGAGCAGAACGCCTTCAGCAAACTGCGTCATCTGGAGGTGCTGATTTTAAATGACAACTTAATTTCCACTCTTCCCACAAACATTTTCCAATATGTCCCTTTGACTCACCTGGACCTGAGGGGAAATCAATTGAAACTGCTTCCATACTCTGGTATTTTGGAACACATGGATAACGTGGTGGAGTTACAACTAGAGGAGAACCCATGGAACTGCTCCTGTGAGCTGATCACTCTGAAGGCCTGGCTTGAAAGCATATCCTACACCGCTTTGGTCGGTGATGTGGTCTGCGAGTTCCCATTCCGGCTTCATGGGCGAGATCTTGATGAGGTTTCGAAACAAGAACTGTGCCCCAGGAGAGCCATTGCACAGTATGAGATGCAGCCCCAAGCACATCAAAACACTGATGCATACTTTAGAACCCCGCCATCCTCGGTTATAGCCTACACCTCCTCTGCCATCTTACGATCCTCGTCAAGGCCTACCAAGGGACCTCGCCAGTCAGGCAAATTAAAGTCAAAACCAACATCTCGCATTCCCTTGAATAAACCACAAAACTATGGTCAAATTGTATCCTATCAAACCAAATCCCCTGTGCCTTTAGACTGCCCCACTGCCTGCACTTGTAATCTTCAAATTTCTGATCTGGGTCTGAACGTCAACTGCCAGGAAAGAAAGATTGAGCGTATCTCTGACTTAAATCCCAAACCCTACAACCCCAAAAAGATGTATCTCACAGGTAACTATATCCCTGTTGTGCGGAGATCTGATTTCATTGAAGCGACCGGATTGGATTTGCTTCACCTTGGCAACAATCGAATTGCTCACATACATGACAGGGCTTTTGGGGATTTAACTCAGTTGCGCAGGCTTTACTTGAATGGGAATTTGATAGACTGCCTCACCGCCGACATGTTCTACGGACTGGAGAGTCTGCAGTTCCTATATCTAGAATACAACGTCATCAGAGAAATATTCCCAGACACCTTTCAGCGCGTCCCCAACCTTCAGCTGCTCTTCCTGAACAACAACCTCTTGAAGACCCTGCCCGGGGGCATCTTCGAAGGCTTGACGTTGGCCAGACTAAATCTTCGCAGCAATCACCTCCGCAGTCTGCCAGTCGGCGGCGTTCTGGACCGGCTGACGTCGCTGGTGCAGGTCGACCTGTTCGAGAACCCTTGGGACTGCCAGTGCTCCATAGTGGAGATGAAGACCTGGCTTGAGCGCCTCGGCACCGGCGCCGTCGTCAACAACGTCATCTGTGGCTCGCCCAAGAGGCTGTTCGGGGAGGACATGCGATACATCAAGGCAACAAGCTTCTGCCCCAATAACTCGGACGCCCTGGCCTCGGCAGCACCGCCCTCTGAGGAATCTATTCCCGGGAGCACTATCACCATAGAAACGTCCTTAGACTACGATACGCACACGGACAGCGTCCCCCTGTCCGTCCTGATACTAGCCCTGCTCCTGATGTTCATCCTGTCGGTGTTTGTCGCCGCGGGGCTCTTCGGGGCCGTGAAGAAGAGGCGCCTGAAGACGCTGAGTGAGCAGAATAACTCCATGAACGCGTGCATTAGTTCGCTGAACATGGAGTACGGCCTCTACAAGAAGGGGTCCATCCCCAAAGTCAGGACGTCCGCAGGGCATGTGTATGAGTACATCCCCCCTCCTATAGAACACACCTGCAAAAGCCCTGGCTACTGCCCCGCGGACAACAAGGCGCTGGATGTGTGCATTGACTTCGACGAGCTAAGTGGGGCCTATCTGAGTAACCAGTCGGACGAAGAGGCGGGCAGTAACGCAATAAGTTCTGAGTACAGTGTCAGCACTCCGGAGCCACTCGGCAGACCCTGCCCCCTGCAAGACGACCGTCAGTGTTACTATAGAGACATTCTGGATGCGGACAAGCCCTCGTCCTACAGCAATACTTTACCGTGCAGACATGCTGCCCATTCGTCCAATCGTTATACCTCAGACTTCGATGTCAGACACCAGTACATGCACCCGGAGAGAATACAACAGACGATATTGTATTGCACAGCGCCGACTACTGCTCACGTTGAGCCGAACAGGAGTGAGTACTGGGAACTAAAAGCCAAGCTTCATATCGATCCTGACTACCTTGAGGTTCTCGAGAAACGTACGACATTCACCCAGTTTTGACTTGTGTTTTTCCCTGAACAGCTGGCCATTGCTACGCTTGTTGCACTGGTACACTGTATTCATGAAGAAGACATTTGTGAATTTTAGCGGTACTGATTTCTAGGTTTTGAATTGAGACAGCAAGCAGATGCTTCCCCTAACAACATTAAGCAATGGTTATCTTGTCTTTTAAACTGTATATACCTTAATACAGCTGTTTGCTATGGTAGCTAGGCCACCACAGTTTTACAGTCATTGCTTTGAGATAAGAATTGTCAGGTTATCCAATCGGTGTGCCAACAGCTCTATGTAAATATGCAGTTTAAGTACGCTTGTTGCACCTTTTTCTAACATAGAGGCTTAACTGGCTTCTGTATGCATATGGGTATTTGTGGGTTCATCAACTTTATGGAAAAACTATGTTTTTTTTAAAAAGATGTGGTAAAATCCATGCTTCATAATTTATTGGTGGTTTTTAGGTGGAACAATTTGCTCATATAGCCTAGATTTTAATAATTGTCTATTTTTATACAAGTATTTGAAGATTTTAGCCTAATTCTTCTGTTTTTTGTTATTATTACTTTGCACACAATGCACTGGACTGAACAGGTCAAGAACAAATATGATGTCACTTCCTTATATATTATGTGCGATATTGTGCGGACTGTAAATAAGCATTCATTATTGCAGACGTGATTCTACTGCATCATGGAGAAGTGATGACGTTTTGCACTATGCCTGCATAAAGCCTTTTCTTTTTCCAGGATGGAGAAAATCCTAAACGTCCCAGTTTTAAATCTTTAGGTCTACGATATGTAATGCATTGAAAGGAAACAAACAATACTTCTGGTGACTGCCACATTTATACCACATCCTTCAATTGTTTTAACATTTGTAAAAAAAAATTACAAAATTGGTGTTGCGCAACATGATATACTAATTAAAATTCATCATTAAACAGACACGTTTTCGGCTCTGGTACTCTCACTGCGGTTCATGAGAAGTCCACTCAAAAAAGTCTAAAGACTAGTAACTCCATGTGTCGGTTCTATAAAGGTGGAGAACCCAAAAAAAGCACTCCCCCAGAGGCACCACACTTGAATGCCATGTTGTTTTGTTGGCATTTCCTAAAGCCTGTGATGAGATAATGTCAGAGGTTGCTCAGTATGTGCTGATAAGCAGACTGGCTTCAGAAATAATGCATTCTAACCCATTTCTGGGCCAACTGGGTTAGCAGAAAAAAAACAGACTTTTCAGCAGAATTTTTTTTAGATCAAAAAGCAATGAGAAAGACTTTCCCCTGTTGAAATGCATTACACTGTATCACTCTGTTAGTGGGTCCTGTCAGTCTGACTTAATTCTGTGTTGATGAGATGGAGGTCGGTCATGGTGTCTTTGATTTCTGTCTGCATGTCGTATCATTCATCACAGAATGGCATGAAATTGTTTTTCTTGGGTCTGAAATGGTACAAGACTTTAATTAATATACAACATGGTTTACTATCTTTCCTTCCCCACCTAAACCACAGTCGGTTCCCTGTATCCATATACAGTAAAGTTATGAAGTTATTCAGTATATCACATGCAAATAGATAATGTTTTTGCCACATTCCTGTATATCAAACAACTTGTGACAATTTGGTGTGACTCAAACATTCTTGTTTATATGAACAAAGTAAACCATCATTGTTCTTTTTATTTTTCTTCATTATTATTTTTTTTTTACAAGCGATTTGTGAATGAGGTCCAGCGAGTGTTCTACTTTGGTAATTTTTTATTGACTCGTCCCCTTAGTTTTCATATGTAAGTGATTTTGATGAATTATAACTTACTACTTCAACTTTGTAAATAGAATGTGCCAGTGGTATGTGCCAGTTTTGGACTGCTGTCTCTCGGAGCGCAAGGTCAGGTTTTCACTGTGAAAACACAGATTGGGAGGAAATGCAAGTTGGAAATAAGACGTGAGCTCAGAGATACATGTATCTTAAAAAGTGCTGTTTCTTCTACTGTGGATGCCAATGAATAAAACATGTGCATTAATTCAATATACTGCATCTTTCCTATGTTCTGCTTTCACCCTCCAAACTGTGACATGATCGGTGTAATGAATATGGTGGTTCACCAGGTCTGATTTTGAAAGGCTGCACCAAAAGCAAACCAGCATTTCACTGCAATAGAACCTCTCAAAATCTACAGTTGACACCTCCCCCAGGACTTCTGATAGAACTGGAAAATCGTGCCAAATTTGAATGACGTTACATTATCTTGAAACATCTCACACTGCACACTGAAAGTGAGTACAATTCATTTTGTACTTCAATATGATGATTGTGACTTAACCATACTGTTGATTTTTGTTCTTGGTGATCACTTTTTACTACCGATTGTCTAGGGGGAGGTTTACAAAATGGCTTTCACTTAATGCCCTTAAGCCCGAGCTGACATTCTGGCAGGGTCAAGACTAATCTTACCACGGTTGAAATACTTGCTTTAAGGTGGTCTCCTCTGTCCAAAATCATTGTGGAGAAATGTGCAGTTCAGTGTCAACACTAATGCAGCCTGTTTAAATTGAAATTACTTTTGACATTCAAACCTTTTGAAGCTTTTTGTGTGGCGACAGGTAACTGATGCCTCTGACGAAACGTTCACAGGGCTTGTGCTATAATGGGATAGGAATCTGCCTGTAGCTGTACTATAACAGCCACATTTGCACGCGTGGACGAATAAAGACGCTCGAAAATAATAACTCTACTCTTACAGGACACCGGTTCCCTCAGTCATAGTATCCATGACAACCTTAAATTTTCTGACATAGACAAACACAGCAGTACATCATTTCTGTGAGTAGACGTATCAAAAACCATTATTATGTGGACTGATTTGCGGTTAGTTCCAATGATGTAATTCATACATTTAAAATAGGTTTCCTTTTTGATAACCAATCTAACGAATTTCATCGATAAAAGCCGAACTTGCATGTTTAACGTTTGACTGAAAGGCATTTGCTCTGCTTTTTGGTGTTTGAACTATAATATCTGCTCAAATTAAGGGATTGGAAATGTTTTATTTGATTTTAATGCCTCTGTGTGTAACTTCGTATCACCCCATCATCCAGTATAAACACAGTCTTGACTCATCTGTTTGGCATATGGCTGGTGTTTTGTTGCTTAGTCCTTGAAGATCTCAGTAGCGCTCTGGAGAGAGGAATTAGGGCATATCTACATTATGTAAGCTTCAGGAGATATGTCAGCCACTGAGAGGACAGCATATGACTAGGAGTGTTCGCCAAAGGAGAAATATAGAAAATAGTCTTCTTTTTAATTTTATCTTTACTCGGACTCATGCCCAATACAACGGTGAAACGTGTGATCCTCTTCAGTGATGTGGGGGTGTGTAGAGTATTCTCACCAGTATGAAGGTAATGTTACCTGTGGTTGCATCCACCTCTCCCCTGTGGATGTCCCCCAATATGGCCTGATCTGTATTTTCTTTCCGTTCCTCGGTACAGCACTGTCCCTGTGTGTGTGTGTGTGTGTGTGTGTGTGTGTGTGTGTGGGCGTGCGCGTGCGAGTGTGTCTGTGTGCATAAATTATTGACTCAGAGACTATTCATGCATGCCTCAAGGACTACAGCCAATGTGGCAGCACTCCTATCCTCTCAACATTTTCGTACAAAAAAAAAAAACCTTTACATAATTCACTGACAGTACATTTCTTCAACAATAATTCATGGAATTATGATTGAACATGCAGTCATATTAAGGTGTGCGCTCTCTGTGTGTTTGTGTGCTTTTACGTTGTGTGTGTGTGTGTGTGCTATAGTGTGCGCCTGTTTGCGTGCGTGCACCTATGCAACGCGTATTTGACGTTATTTTACATGAGCACTTTTTACGTGTGTGTACTTTCATGACTATTCGTCTTTTTATGCATTTAAGCTCTTGGCGGGGAACGCTAATTACCGTCCTGGCAAGTCTGGTAGAGGCTCAGAACGTCAACGAGCACCTTGCCAGCACATTTGCCACAGCTGGAAACAGCGGGTGGGAGGCACGGTGATATTTATAGGTGCTCATCCTGGCTTATGACTGCTAGCGGGAGGGGTGGGGTGACAAAATCTCCCCTCATCCTCTCCAAGTTATATTTTTCAAACATAACACGTGAACGTCGCTTGATGTCTAGCGTATAAAAAAATAAAAAATAGGAGGTTTGTGAAAGCCCAAATATCCCGCTGGGCCTTCGTGCGGGGCTTTTGATGTTAGAAGTAATTTAGGTATTTCAGGCTACAAAGTCTGCGTGATGTTCTTTCAGTGTTTTCCTGTCTGCGTAGCCTGTCATTCAACGGGCCTCTCCTACGCTTCCAAGTCAGAATTCGCCACATCTGGCATCTAATACCAACGCCATCTAGATGGTTCCCAAGGCCGTGATATGGAATAGTACGTCCCCTCTTCTTGTCGGTGATTGGCATACGGTGTTGTTCACGGTGCCCCGCGGAGTCCCGCGCTGACCTCTGACCCCCAGACCATCTCCAGTTCACCAGTCCCGTCCGCTGCCCTCCGGACGCGCGGCACGTGAAGGGCACATGCCTTCTCCGTGTCTTGGCCTGGAGCGAGCGCTGTCCTCCTCATAATCGGGCTTGTTGGCCTGTAATTCAGGGTGACACTGAACAGAGCGACAGAGATCACGCGGGATTACCGCTGTCGCGTTTACCGGAGAATGTGACAGGATGAGGAGATGGGGGAAATCTTGGCACCTATCGAAGCCCAACAACAGGAAGCAGTTTGCATCTTAGGGGATTACAGTGCGAGGCATGCGTTTCAGCCAGTCCTACTACAGTGGAGAATAAATCCTCACTCTTCTATCTGGGCTGTCTCTGTCACTAAGACAGATGAGGGGGAAAAAAGCTCTGCCAATTTCACTGTGTTAGCAGATTACGCAACTTATTTTCTACTTAGTCGGTAATAGTGCTCATTCTGTGTACATGCAGATGTACATTAAATTAGCTGTACCCCTTTCTTGCCATCTGCTTCATTTGAATATAATGTCGGACGCTTTGTGACAATATAACACAGAGCACTCAGTGACTGCGTTCCTGACCCTGCATGCTTGTGGCTCTGTCAGATGGAGCTTTGTCTTTGATTTGCCCGTCAGAACAGATAGAGTTTCCAGAGATGGCTCCGAGGACGCTCTTGTGACATTTAGACTGAGGGGGGGGTTGGGGCCGGTTTCCGAAAAAAGCCTACTTTTCATGTTTCTCTTCAGAGTGTGTGTTGTCATGGGGGGAACTGTAAAGGTACAAGGGGGTTTAGACAGATGGCAAGGTGGGGGGAGGGATGTCGTGGGGGAGGGGGTGTTTGGCAACTGTCTCCTGAAACTCAGGGAACTCCCCGCCACAAGGCTTCCGAACGCAGTCTTGTCTGCAGTGTTACTTCGCACCTGACTGGGCTTCTGTCATTGGTTCTATTGTCTTTATAGGAGCTGTGGTCCTTGTGGGTTCTCAGGCATCTCCCCGGTTCTTGACTGGCACCATGACGCCAAGCGCTCTCATTTTAATGAAATGTGTCCTCCTAATAGTGTTTTTAGGTCACGAGGGACAGCGGGCGACGGGGACACGCCGCATTTCCATAAACTACAGAAGCAAATAGGTTGTGTGCTTGATTAACATTCCAAATACACTACTTCAAAGAGTTGTAACCCGATGCCTCAGCGCTGAATACATTTGACCATTCGTATCTTTCCTCATTACACAGGCGCTCTGTAGCATTTTCTGCTTCGGGCTGTGTACCGTGGCAGATAACAACTGCACAAACTCCAACGTGATTTTCTGTATTTTTTTTTTTGTGTGTTGTTGCTCACTGCATTTAAATGAATATATCATGAAATGAGCACCACAAAAAGCCATAAGACAGTTGCCCTACTTGGAGGCTGTTAGTCACATGGTTGTTTCCTCACAACCGTAGTACATGATACGTGCAGTTGGAATCAGTTTTATACGACTTCGTAAAGAATCGGGTGTGAGATCAGTCAGCCTCACATCAAAACGGCGAGCCTCATTCCCCATCCCTGCTTTGTTTCAGAGTGGAGCACGCCACGCCAGACTTCATACAACCAAGTGCCTCGCCGGAGGTTTATCTGCACCTGCATTCATGCATATTGTATGTCAGGTTACTGTGAGGGATAATGAATTCGCTCTGTGACTCAGGTGCTTCTCGTGAGATTGGTGAAGTCAATCGCCCCAATATGTTTTACAACGCACCTGAATACAAAGGAATGCATAAGGACAAGTGATAAATTATTCAGGGTCTGTATTTTATATTTTGGAATGTTTGTAAATAATTGAGGGTATCTTACCTCTTATCTTATCTCGGTTTGTGTAGAGGTGTTCATGAATTTTTATAGACCCTTTTAATTCAGAAATGTATAATTTAACACAAGTTCGTTTGCAAATAAGCCATGAAATAAACCACATCATGATATTCAGCATTTGACTTGGGATGAAATAAGTGCAGAAAAATACAAATCGCACATTCGTCAATGTTCATCGAAATGTATGAGTTAATAAGGTTTGTTCCATTAAAGTAGCCTATCCCAGACATCTATTTTGCATAAAAAAAGGAACCGGAACGCTGGCCACAATTAGAAGTAGGCCTACCGGTACGCAATTCCGGACCGTTCCGGCTCAAGTCAAGCATTGATTTATCTTAAGATTCTAATTTTAAGCCAAACAACATTCCGGTTCCTACTTTAGACAGGCCTTATTAACACGCACATTTTGATGAACATAGTCTAATGTGCGATTTGTCAGTTCTTGCACTTATTTTACCCCAAGTCAAGCAGGACTTAAGATGATTTAATCTCATATGACATCTCTAATTAAGGTTAAAAGATTTTATTTATTGTAAGATTTTATTTGTGTTAGGACTTTTGTCAGCAGTAGTATACCGTATGCCAAAATGCTGGTTGAACTATGTTTTTCCCACTTCAATACACCACATTTTGAAGCCATTCGTACACAGGCAGAATGTTCCCATTGGTCATAATGCTATAGTTGAAATCTTCCCCTAGCCATTGGCTAATGTTCCCATTGGTCATAATAACATAGTTAAACTCTTAGCCATTGGCTACCCACAAAAGGAAACCGCAACATACAGGAAAAACAGTAGAGAGAAAGGAAGGGAGCGGTTGCTATAGCAACCCATCCGACTTCTGGTACATTTTCTCATACAATATCATTTTGTAACTGGACCAAAATTACTTGGAATTACTGAAATGTATAACGGTTTGTGCCATTTGCTCTTAATATGTTTTACGCCAGGTTCCCAAAATGTTTGTAACCAGACAGTAAAAATGTGTTTGAATCAAGCTTCTAAAGGTAGTGCTTTAATTGTGTTTGTGCACGAAACTGTTAAGCCTCACATTCGATAGTAATGCACTTGGGCCTGAAGGTACAACCTATCAGTCCCAGATATCAGCGTACCGAGCTTCATGTGCTCAGCACTAGTCCTCAAATGTATTTCATTGGCATCAACCGCTGACTCCCTCCGACACCATCAATGTTTGAACGCAAAGCATTCACGCATGCATTAATCACATTTATTGTGAATGTGTACGTCCTTGAGCCGGTCCCCAGTGAGCAGATGATCGTGTTTCGCCACGCCACGGGAGGACCACAACATCAAATATTCACCACAGCATTTCAAATATACGAGTTGTGGGGGAAAGTATGAGATTTATAATTAAGCAGTACGGCTTAAAGTAGGGATGGAGCTTAATCAACAGCAGGATGAGTTCAAAAGTGCTAAACCACCAAGACAGAAATTATGGAGAAAAAAAACAGTTCTGATCAGGGGAGAGGCCCCACAACGCGTCGCTCCTCGGGAATGAGTTCAAACATTTTCACCATGTCCCTTTCCACAGTCAGGTGACTCAGTAATGCCATCTGTAGGAAAAAGGTTTCAGTTGACACACTCCTCACACTTAGTGGCATTACATGTCTCATAGCCGGATCTGTCCGATGCTACTGTCCTGACTCACCACTCGACTCACATCGGATGTAATTCACCGCTGAGGGACCTTGCGGGAAATGTCATGTATATGTTTATACTGTGTCTGGCCGTCATGCGAGCAATACGGCATCTCCAGAGAGCCACGGACTTTCTAACATGGATTTTCCCCCTCTCGCAACATTCATGAAATGGTGTGTCGTACAGTAATTTTCAGCAGTGAACATTGTTTTCCAAGGTCAGGACGCTTTGAATGTACTATACTAGTGCATGAATTATTCACAATGTAAAGTTGGAACATTGGAAAGATCTTAACTTTCCAGAGCTGTTTCATCAAATATCTGTATCACGGCGTGTGTCCTGCATATCTTACAGAGTAAGATCACAAAATACATTTAGCCTAGCAGCATGCTTATTGCTGGGGTCCTGGTGCTTCGGGATGCTGTGGACGGATAAAAACGCAGTATAGGTTGGTAGGCATTCACAACTGACCTACGTCTGACATTTCTTTGTCTTCCTGTAGGCTACATTGGCAGGAGTTGACACAGGAGGCAGTACGGTTCACATAACATATTCATACTAGTTTTATTGTATTTATTTAACCTTTATTTTAAACAGGACCAATTCTCACTCCCAACGTCGATCTGGCCAAGGCATAAAACAACGCAACACACAGTCACACATCATTGTGCTCATTGACGGCATGAGTGCATCTCAGTAAGTGTCAGTGAGGAGGGACCAGGAGAAAAGGCATCATGTTGTGCTGTGCTCTGCACTCCTCCTGCCCTGCCACTCCGCACAGTCCCTGGTCTGTCTGCTGTGCTGACATAGATCCCGTTCGGAGTCCTAATGATCACTGTGACGAAACGGTGAGTCCTCACATCAGCATTGTTACGCAACGGTGAGTTGGACGCTTGTTCCACTGTCAGTTTGAACCTGACTCACACGGACGTCGTGGGGCTCGACGTGTACACCGTAAGCCTGCATTGTTTAAAATTTAAACGAAACAGCTCTTTACATTAGCTATTAATAAGCTCTATGAGTCATTGTGCAAGTCATTTCTTGCGCCATGGCGCCTATTAATCGCCCAGTTTGTTTGTACCATTGCCGCCGTTTGTTAGCTGCCAAACCATTAGGATGTCGACAGTGTCAGAATAGATAGTGACCGCGTCATTCCCTGTTTGGTTGTTGCTTTTTTTTGTGTGAAGCACCTCAACATTAGCCTGTGTGCGTCTACACAACACTGTGAGTCTGACACCTAGCGGTGATTTCGGCCCATTCGACACAGAATGACTGTTAGATTATATTCACACGGACCCCTTCGCCGTGATTACACGGCGAGAAGGAGGATAACCCAGCGGAATGCGAAGGCCCTCTCGCAGGTGGACGGTGGCTTTGTACATGCGTGACCACCACGCTCCACTGGAGACCAGTCAGGCGTGTATCAGCTCGGTGGTGTTCATACTCTGGATCTCTGTCGCCTCCGCGACCACTGTTCCATAGTAAGCAGCACAGGGAAAATGTCCCCACAGTGCGTTTCACTGTAATCCGACAGACAGAACACACACTGTTTTAAGTATTCTCTTTTTTTCCCCATTGCCTCTTGAGTGACTTCCATTACTGCGGGGCTAAAACATGCAAGTGTCTCTTATTACACTGGGCAGACGAGGAGTGAGAGCCCTATCCATATACACAGAGGGCAAGGAGGTTTGAAAAGACCGTGCGGAAATTGTGCCCATTTAATGTCTGCAAATGTGGGTTTAGTCTAGGTAAAGGATGGTTCTATCAGCACTCGCCGGCCTTCCAAGTGAAGAATGCTAAACACTCCCACATTGTAATGTCCCCGAAGCGGTTGGTTCAGGAGAGGCACCCAGTGGAATGTTAAATGCATGGATCCACACTCCTGGCTTAATGCCACTTAGGAGACAGGAAATGATGTTACGGAGAGGAAGGCACTGGCCAAGGATGGCTAATACCGTTACCCCCGTGTCCCCAAAGTCGTTGACGACGAACCAGGGTCTTTTGTCGGTCGTCACGTCAAAGAAATAGGTGTCACGTCCTGCAGCCAGCTGCCCCCCCGCCCCCCCCTCAGGCTTTCAGAGTGATGGATGCCTCCTAGTCATTATTAATTAATGATTATTATGAGTAGATACGTGCCGGGGCTTTCAGTTTTGAGTTGACTGAGGATACGAACGGCAAATGCTTTGTTCCTGAAGGACCCGATGGCTGTGTGACAAGGTGAGGGATGACGGTTCAGCACGGTTGTCGCAGAGGTTCAAATTGTGAACTGTATTTTGGGGCGGCAACGCGGCTGCTTGGAGAGGCCTTGTGGAATTGCTGCTGCACACTCAGGCCACGTTAAAGCTGGCACTGGATTAACTTTGTGGCTGAGCAAAAAAGCAAGAGAATTGAAATGCAAATGAGAAGTGGATTACTGAGAGAGAGAGAGAGAGAGGGGGAGAGAGAGGAAGAGAGAAAGAGCATTCACTCCATCACCGTCTCCTCCATTAACTGGTAGCCTGTTTCAGAAATGGCTCTTTATAAATCAAATGTAATTTCAGATCGATTCCAGGTTAGCATTTCACTCCCAGTCATTGTGGTCCCTTAGTGTTTGACCTTGGCCGATGTGTGTCCTTTGTGTCATGTGACAAACACGCACTTGACTCTCGAATCCGTGTACTAGGACCTTGTTGATAACAAAACGCCATCGGCTACCTTAATCACCCAGCGTCACAATCTGCCTTTCTGCATATTCTACCGGATTGTGTCCACAGTGACATGCCATTTTAAAGCTGAACCCCACCCACTGCAAACCTATTTAGCGTTCTAGTCAATCAAATCTGCATTGCAGTGATTACACAGTAGCTCTTTTTCCTATGGTCAGTGTGTGGGCACAGGATGAATATTATCAATGAAGACACTGTGTAAGCGTTGCTACGGTGGTGTTAAATTAATTCGAGCCCCAACCTCAAACCCAAAAGTCTAATACCCTTAAAAAAAACTGCAGTTTTGAAAATGCAATGAATGTACAAAAAACTGCATTACCCTTGTATTTTCGATGTAGCAATTGAAGAAAAACTGCAAAATTACTGCAGTCCATATTTTGTGTGCAATATTTACAGCATACTGAGGTTCCACTCTGACTACAATTATTTTTTTCGTGGGGATACTGCTGACAAAAAAACTATGAGAGAGACAATTATTTTTTCACGAGGGTACTGCTGACAAATCAACAACAGAGACAATGTGTTTTTTTCGTGAGGGTACTACAGTCAAAACAAAAAGGACAGAGACAATGTTTTTTTCGTGAGGGTACTGCTGACAAAACAACAATGACAGAGACAATGATTTTTTCGTGAGGGTACTGCAGACAAAACAACAATGACAGAGACAATGTTTTTTTCGTGAGGGTAATGCTGACAAAACAACAATGACAGAGACAATGTTTTTTTCGTGAGGGTAATGCTGACAAAACAACAATGACAGAGACAATGTTTTTTTTTTGCGAGGGTACTGCAGACAAAACAACAATGACAGAGACAATGTTTTTTTTTTCGTGAGGGTACTGCTGACAAAACAATGACAGAGACATTGTTTTTTTTTCACGAGGGTACTGCTGACAAATCAACAACAGAGACAATGTGTTTTTTTCGTGAGGGTACTACAGTCAAAACAAAAAGGACAGAGACAATGTTTTTTTCGTGAGGGTACTGCTGACAAAACAACAATGACAGAGACAATGTTTTTTTCGTGAGGGTACTGCAGACAAAACAACAAGGACAGAGACAATGTTTTTTTCGTGAGGGTAATGCTGACAAAACAACAATGACAGAGACAATGTTTTTTTTTTGCGAGGGTACTGCAGACAAAACAACAATGACAGAGACAATGTTTTTTTTTCGTGAGGGTACTGCTGACAAAACAATGACAGAGACATATTTTTTTTTTTGCGAGGGTACTGCAGACAAAACAACAATGACAGAGACAATGTTTTTTCGTGAGGGTAATGCTGACAAAACAACAATGACAGAGACAATGTTTTTTTCGTGAGGGTAATGCTGACAAAACAACAATGACAGAGACAATGTTTTTTTTTTGCGAGGGTACTGCAGACAAAACAACAATGACAGAGACAATGTTTTTTTCGTGAGGGTAATGCTGACAAAACAATGACAGAGACAATGTTTTTTTTGCTAGGGTACTGCTGACAAAACAACAATGAGAGAAGACAATGTTTTTTTCGTGAGGGTACTGCAGACAAAACAACAATGACAGAGACAATGTTTTTTCATGAGGGTAATGCTGTCAAAACAAAAAGGACAGAGACAGTGTTTTTTTCGTGAGGGTACTGCTGACAGAACAACAATGACAGAAACAATGTTTTCGCTATCCAGAGTTATTGGGTTTGTTTGGACATGGCTGTCGCATGAGTTGCACATGAATCCAAAGAAGATGGCGCTAAATGAGGAACTGAGTCATCTCCACTTCAAAAGCATGCTTCCTGCATACTCCAGCACTGTGAAATCTCTAGCTGCAGGCGTGACGTTGACTTGAAAGAGTCCAACTGTGAATTTACTTTGATCTGTTTTTTTAGATTTGTAGTGAAGAGGAACGGTTGGGTAATGTTATTTTAACACTTTTTTTTTCTGCAATAGAAAAAAATATTAATTTGGCTTGAGTATACTGTGTGTTTTTTATATTAATTCAGTGTATGGGGAGTTAAACTAATTACTGAGTTTGTTAGCATCAACAGGATTTTAACTGCACCTCTATTTTGTACTATTGGAGATATAAATATATATTCATCAGATTTGGATTCAAGTATATATATATATATATATATATATATATATATATATATATATATATATATATATGCACTTGTTATTTATTATTTTCTGTGTATTTGGGTATTTTCTAATAATACCCTATCCATAGACTATACTATATTTCCAATTATTTAAAATTAGACCTACTTCTCTTACTATAGAAAGTAAGTATTACTGTTTGTTGAGGATTATTAAAACTGGATCACTAAAACATAAAAGTCTCCACATTCCAGTCCTGATTGGTCTCAGAAGCTGATTGTATTGTTTAACAATACAAGCCTATCTTGGTTGTAAATCACAATACAACCGTCCTATTCGCATGTGTAGAGTGCCCTCTACTGGCGACACCGAAGCATAGCGCAATATCTGCTCTGAGAGAAACGTTCACATTATTTCGCAGCGCCTACAGAAAGTCTGCACTTCTTTTGCACGTTTAGTTGTGTCAGTGCTTTACACTTTATACATTTAAATAATTCATTTTCCTTACTCATTCTCACACCAAACTCCACATGTATACACTTCAGACACAATCCAGGGAACGAGTATAATCATATTTTAAAGGCTTTGAATATCCCTTTTAGCATGGGATTTTCAATATAGATTAAGTAGTAGACTGACCAGTGGTGGTAATGAGGCCAATGGAAAACCTGACAGAGCTACAGGCTTTCATGGGGACACTGATCAGAGTGTGCATGGGACCGCAATATTAGAAGAACTCCACAAATTACTCAGAAAAGCCCAAAATAGAAGTGTTGCATGAACACCATTCCTACTGTGAAGCATGGTGGTGGTAGCTTCAAGTAATGGGGATGCTTCTCATTAAATGGACTGGGGCACTTGTAAGGTGTAGAAAGGAAAATAAATTGAGCAGTGTACAGAAATGACCTAGCAGAAAACCTGCTGCCCTCTGCAAGAAAGTGGAGCCTGGGACAGCAAAAACTATGCAGTGAAACCCAGTCATATTCCAGACTCATAACAATTTAGTTTTTTCAAATATAATTTTCCATCAATGCTCCACAAGGAATTTGACAGAGCTAGAATTGTTTTGTGAAGAGAATGGTAGAGACCTATCCCTACTGGCACACCGTGGTTAATCTGCTTCCACCAAGTATTAATTCTGGTGGTTGGAGAGTTTTGTATTTTTAATATTTTATTTTATTTCACAGTAAATAATGAATCCAGGAGAAATGTACCAGCCACAACCAAGTTTAAATATTCATAAGCATAAAGTACACAAGGAAAACTGAACGATAAAAATCTCACTTGCCGGTTCCTGCTCGACAATGCAAAACAAAAAATATATATTGAAGAATTAAAAAAATATTTGACTAAAAAACACAAGAACAATACAAATTTGACAAATAATGTAGATATTCTTGTTACCTGGGCACACCTGACCCCTTGGTAGCTGAGACCTGTGCTTGAATATTTATGATTCTAGGCACGGGCCAGAGAGGTTCTGGAGCCTGACATTTAAATATAATATGTGGGAGCTTGGGGCAGACATATAGTAGCCTACATGCTAAGTCTGGGGAACGTATATTCACTTTCAGTGTAAGAAAGTCTCCCTGGGTCAGAGGGTAAAAGGTATGATGTCTCATCCATGGGTTGCATAGTCGATAGCTTTTAACATGTGCTAGTGCAGAATGAGAGCAGGGCATCATTAAGAGGACTGTTGCCTGGCTACCTTAGCCACCTCCCTCCTGCCAAACGTTACACTGTGCCCACAGATGTTTGTTTCTTCATCAAGGAGTCTGGATCTGATTGCTCCCAGAAACGGACTGGTTCTGCCTGATTGGTCTTGGAAATTGACTAGTCCTGTCTGATTGGTCCTAGAAACTGATGCATTGGGCCAGAGCCAGAATACAGTTCAGTGACATTTTGAAAATGCGATTGGTTTCGACAAATTAAAGATTAACAATCATTGATGATGTTTTGCACAACACTCATCGTTTTCACATAAGGAGTTTCTGACTGAAATATGTAGTGGACAGTGGTAGAGTGAAAAACATCCGTTGAGGTTATCAGGCAAGGGGAAGGAGCATCAACACGCAATTGTTTTATTATCATGCACATTGCATATTTGCATCCCTATATGTCAGTGGTTTCAAGCACCTCTCTGAATGTCACCAGGTGAAGATTTTCACATCAGAGAGAGCTTCCGTGCTCCAAAATCAAAATGAATACAAGCATTTAGAACCTTTTCATGGTAACTTATTGACTCATCCCAAACCAAACATTCAGTTTTCATGTTTGAATTGGTCTGACATATTCTTTTTTAATGAATGCATGAAACAAAACCCTTAAGAAAGGTGCTACTGCTGTGCTAAATATTATGGGGAATGCGACAGGAAAGGGGCATCTTGAACATGTGGCATGTGCTTGACTTGGGCAAGAATTGATGGGGACTGAGTACATTGTTCTACTGCTTGAGCACCTGAACCCCATATAGAAACACTAGCAAAAGGTATTGTTGAACTCTTGTACCAACATACAAACTGTCCAGCAACAAAATCACTGGCTCCTAGGAAATGACGGAGACTGGTTTAGAAACTCTATGGTGGCAGCTCCTTCACAGTGTCTGTTACCGAGGTGTCTGGGATGGAAATGCTCAGAAAAAGGCTTGTTTGTAGCTTGTTGCTATGGGGACGCAACTGCAAGGAGCCATGTAATTATTTGTGCCGTGGCGCCCTGTTTTGTTCACCTTGGAAGAACTTGTATCCACATTTTTTATAATTTTACCAAATTAAATTTTTGTGCTTTTGCTTCCATTTTCTATCAGTGTTGTCAGGACAAATGCAATAGATTTCAAACTGTATTCCTGTGATCAGGAGTAGGATCAATGCACTATTAGTGAATTGTAATGCAGAAGTTCAATGTTGTTTACATATTTGCATTCACAATTGTTGATATCGGTAACTTGGAAAAGGTTTTATTTCTGTTAATAAGGCACAAATAATTTGAGGAGAAGCCAGAAGGGTTGTTTATCTCTGTTGAAAACTGATGGGATGTATTTTTTTCAATTCACATTAACTCAGCGTAACATTCAACTTGTCAGATGCATTCAATTTAATTAGTTTTGACATTACACAAGTATGCCGCAACACTGAATTTCTGGTGACGCTTCATCTGTTGTCATGTGGCGTTGAGAGGAAGGACCTCTGTGTTTTTGCTTCCCTTGTGTGAGATTTTACACATGAATGGGGCTCGAGGTGAGAGGTGAGTTGGCCTGACCTCAGGTCACAAAGCAAGACAATTCCAAGCATTGCTTTTATGGAGGGGACTCTCCTGTGGCCCCACGGTGGGAGGAGTTTCGGCATCTGCCATTTTAGAAGAGAGGCATTGCTACTTCAGTGATTCCATTACTAGCCCTCACACTGAGGAGATGGAACCGCTCGTGGACCTAGGTTGAAATAAGTCTTTATTTCTTAAAGAAATATATCCAGATCATTGTTTTTGTTATTAATTCAATCTGCTATGTCAAATGTGTGATTCTAGTACATTTAAAGGACTTGAGAAAACGTAATTCCAGGATCGGTAAAGAAATAAATAAAATAAAAAGTTCAGCTAACTTTAGCGGCCGCTAGCTAAACGTTAATGGAAGTGATGGTGTAATCCCCTTTAAGTAACAAAACATGGAGATATATTTTTTTTGCATTGATTTTACATTAGCGGTGGTCTGTAGCCTACTTTTAGGGTAAGCAATTATCCAACCTTAAGTGGTAAAATAACAAACCAATCCCTTAATAATTTCATATAAGAAAAACTGTTTAAGCCACATATGTCCACCATGTTCTCTTGATGGATAATACAGAATTTGTACCATCAAGGTTCTTGAAATCAATGCATTGACAATAAGGTATTTGATCATTAAATTGATACTTACTAGTAAAATCCTGTTTGTTTTACATCCAATTTATCTTTGGCTCAGAAGTTGCCAGGAACTGTATGATTTATGCAAAAAAAGGAGAGTCTAAGAAACAAAGCCATACTGGAGGAAGAAGTAAGGGTTACTCACACAATAGACTATTTGGAAGAAAAAAGGGTTCCAAAAGGGAAGTCCTGATTGATCCTATATCAAACATCTGCAAACCCAAATGTTTCTTTGAACAGTTATTATGTCATATAGAGAGCCAAAGAATGAGTGTGTGTTGCACATGATCACAAAACTAGCAGCACAGTATAATATCATTCCCTACTGTCATGATATACCATCTAATGGAGTTACAGTCACTCAAATCACAAGACTAAAAACTGGGAGCTGACGATAACAGTGACACAAATGGGAAAAAAGTCATTTCCTAAGCAGGACAGATGACCTTTTCCTCCCCCAGTAATATTCCCCCCTGGCTGTTCTTAATTAGCTTGGTTAAATAATGATAACATGTTGAAAAAAATACCATTGGTGGTCTTTACTTCAGGTGGTCTGGCAAATAGGAGGAAGTTAAAGTGGTTCCCAACATTAGTTAGAAGTCATATTTAATGTAGGGCCCTCCCCCCTGTTCCCTGAACAGCAACTCTCCTGTACGTTTTCACACCAACCATGTTTTTGAAGAGCTGCCCTCCTGTAGTTTTTTTCCTTGACCTTAATCCTGAAGAGCTGCCCTCCTGTAGGTTTTCTCCTTGACCTTAATCCTGAAGAGATGCCCTCCTGTAGTGTTTCTCCTTGACCTTAATCCTGAAGAGATGCCCTCCTGTAGTGTTTCTCCTTGACCTTAATCCTGAAGAGATGCCCTCCTGTAGTGTTTTTAAGTAATCCCATCTGAAAAACAAATTCAGCTGATGAACCATTGCATTGCTGAAAACAAGAATGTCTTCTTAGCCACCCTGGTGAAATAAAAAAATGTTAATTACTAAAATGAGGTTAGGGTAGATTTAGGTTAAAGTAAAAACTTAAAGGATATGGTTCTAAAGACACAGGTTTGAAAAACTCTGAACTAATGAGCAAAACAGCATGAAACCAGACATTTCACTTTTGGTAGGAAACAATTTAAGTCAAACCACAAAACGAAACTCATATTTACAATATCCTTCTCGACAAGGCTAGTGAAATAAAATAAAGATTAGATAAAAGTGTTATAAAATGTATGATAAAATTTTTTTTGGGTTATTATTATATTATTATCATTAATTATCCTTAATAAATAAATGCTGTTTTAAGTCTGTGGCACATGTTCTCGTTATAAACAGTTGTAAAAGATGATGTTAATTAAAAGTAATAAAGTATAAAAGATCTACAGGCAGTAATTCTGAATTGTTACTAGCCTACTCAGTTGTTCATTATTTTAAAAAGACATGTACATCTCACTTACTTAGAATATATTGTATTAATTAGCCTAAATGATCATGATGATTTCTAATTACGTAATAAACATCAACTCAGAAAATTATATATATATAATCGAAGTTTATTAAGGATCAATCAAACATTCACGAAGAGACGCACTGATTGCTTGAACTAAAATGTTGCAAGGTATCTATTGTTATATTCGTAACTAATCGATCATACACGATCACAGAACTTCGAACAAAAAGATATGTCAACATTTCCATTGTAGTAAACTAACTGGTGTTTTGGATTGGGTAAATCGGAAGTCGTTTATTTATGCTAATGAAGGAGTTGGGGTTGTAGATATTTACGTTCGACGGCGGGAGCCGCCCTTCATTCACCACATGGTTAAAAGCGGGGTACGTTCGCGCCACTTTCGCAATTTTACTACGATTCACCAACTCCTGGCGAATCAAAATAGCAGCATGTGGCGATGCAAATTTTGTGATTTTGCTTAGCTACGATTTGATTTAGAAGTTATGGTTTAGTTTCGTTGATATGCCTGGAGCCGTGACAGTGAACGGTAAGTGTGCACAAGTGAGTGAAGATGGTGGATTTCAGAGCGGAGTGTCTTAGTACGCGCATGTTATTGACAAGAAACCTGTTGTTAGCCTTTTGGTAGGATGCAGCTCTCGAAGTTACTCCTTCCTTGTTCTTCCATTTTTATTATCATGGATTTACTAAATTCATATGTGTAATGTGTAATTTAAAACGACTGTTTTACATTTAAAACCATGCTATCACGTAAAGAGGCGCATGGCCCCTCCATAGTTGTGAGAATGAGGGAGATTTGAAAAGCGTGCGCTACTGCGTCTGCAGTGCTTCAACTAGTGTGTAGCTAGTGGGAGTGTGCGCTACTTCTGGTAATGCTTGATTTCGTTATTTTAATTGTGTTCATGTAGGCATACATTTTGTGCCCAGATAAGAAATGAAGTTTAAGGTACTCCGTGGTGTGCGTTAAAGTGCCCCCAGAACAAAGCAGTAACACATGGAGCTGCAGGCCGCGCGCTTCTGCTAGGTTGCCAAGCTATGCTAGATAGCGCTTAGCTAGATGGCCAAATTACTTTTGTCAGTGACTGTTATTGTAACCAAAGAGCGGGTAGCCAGCGAAATATCATTTTCGGAAGGTTGTGCAAAGTTTGTTTCACTTGTGTTGAGTGTCCCTACCATGCAGTGTATCATATCAACAATGTTGAAAATATGCGCAGAGTTGAAGGCCGGGAGTGCTACCTAGCCTGCTAATGTTTGGCCGTTTTGAGATTCGCATCCTTATGTTTGGTAACTCAAGTTCTCACATTGTGTAACATACCTTAAATCTATAATTTAACGCTGCAAAATTAGAAGGCAAGTTGGTCTTAACGCGACACTTATCATTAGCCTGGAGTTACTATCTCTTGTGCTTTGTATGCTGCAGCTTACTGTTAAATCGTGAGAAGTTTGGGCTACATTATGCGGTTGGTGCGCTTGGCCAGCTAGCGAGGCATATTTTCAAACCGCGGACACTGGTAGTCCATGGCTTTAAGTCGTGATTATGGGTTATTGGTGGTATATTAAATCTACCTACAAGACGATGGTTGAAAATGCTGGTATTGCGGACTCAGCGGCGCCATGTTAGCTAGTGCAGAACGTGGGGGAGGGGTATTGAGTTGAAGAACGCATGTGCAATTCGCACGACGCGGGCCGCGGGTTGCGCATTTCATACAAGAGAGAAATGTTAATAATTCCAATTATGTACAATTGGTTTAATTGGCCACATGTGCATAGATTGCATGCTTGAGCTTGATGTCTGCCCAGATTGCCTTTTATGATTGATTGCCGACATTGCCTATCGGTGGCTAGCTAGGTGTTCTGTAAACACGCTTCCAACTTTTACGAGCATCCGTTCATTTGATTTGTATTACAACATTTTTAATGGGTAGTTGGTCAAAAATCGCTTTGCCTGATTATGAAGAAAATGCATAGGCTTAGTTTCTCTTAAGAATAACAGCCTAACAGTTTGCATTTTAGTAATTAAACAGACTCTCTTAGCATGAGTGGCTTAAGACTTAACAGGTACAGGAGTCATAAGTACAGGACTCATGTTCCCATCTTCTCTCCTTTTTCAGACACCATACGGTCGTGACGGACCCGCTGAATCAGCTACCTGTTTGCCTGCGCAACAGACCCAGGGCGACCGTACGACTGTAGCCCAAGGTCTCCACTAACAGGGGGAAAAAGTTAACACTTCTTGCAGCCAAAGAGGACAAGTGTTCATCTGGGAGTCACGCTGTAGAAAGACATGTCAGTGGACCGGCCCAGTCATTGCAGTGCCAAAGTGCTTACAGTGCAGGTAGTCTTGTAATACCTACTGCAGTGAAGGCACTTTAAGCACTGCACTGGCACAGTGGCTGGCTCTGTTGTGCACTGCTTGTGCAGACCTTAACCCGGTGCTTATGCTAAGGTGCATCTAGTGCAGATAGTGACATAGACTAGCACCTACTGCCCTGAGTGCTCCTTCTGGCATAAGGGCCTGGGACCCGTCTGTTCGTTTATTTTTGTTTGTTTTTTGAGAATGTGCTTTCTTACAGATCACTGCCAGTTTTGCATAGTTGCACTACAAGAAAAATTGAGTTGTGCAAATCTATGCAAAACTGACGGTGGCCTGTGTGTCCGTCGGTCGGTGTCTTTTTTCCGGTGGTGTCGGTTGATCGTGCCGGAAGGCAGCTGTTGTTGTGCTGTGTGTATTGCAGTATACAAACAGGTTTCAGCAGTATTAAAGTGCTTATAGTGCAGGTAGTGTTACTTCGATCTACTGCAGTGTGAGCACTTGAAGTACTTCTAGATGCGTGCGTCGCCGTGGAGCAGTGTGTAGTCGCGGAGCAGTGCGGAGCCTTGCCTGGGCCGGAATCACTGGGCTATGGTCAGTTTTGCTGGTTTGCGGTCAGCTTTTCAATGCACTGCTGTGCAAATCCATGCAAAACTGATCACAGCAGTGGCTGGAAATCCTCCGTTTGGAATAGCAGTCCCTTTCTCGGCCGGTTGGGATAGGCGGCAATGCCCTTTGACCTCACGGTATTGCACTTGTCCCGGCCTGTTGAGGACTTGAGGGAATTGTCCTGCTGCAGAAGTTCCTCGGTGTCTTTGGACCACATCTGTTTGTTTTGAATGTGTCCACTGGATTTTAAGTGTAGTTTACTTTCGCTTTAATGTATATTTGGTTCTCATCGCTCACCTTTTAGTTTGGTGAACATTTTTCATTACAGTTGCTGTGTTGGTTTTAAGATGAATAAGATTGTGGGTTAAAATACATTTTGCCCCCCAGGCTGACATTTTTCACTCTAAACTGGCACACCTGATTCAATTGGTAAACTGATCATCAGTCTGTGGACTAATTGAGCTGGGTGGTGGCCCAGAGGAGCTGGGTGGGAAGCACGTGTCTTAACTGTTATAATACTGTATTAAGTGAATGTGTCTTGAGGGCCGACATGTCAGGGAAACGGACGTTCCATTCAGGTTATCTGGTTAACTGTCACATTAAATGGTTTGATGCATTTCAAGACATGGTCTTTGAACTGCTAATTGTTTTAATCTCTCAGCCTTCTCAAGGCTTTTGTCATCAGTAAAAAACAAAAAGGGCAGCCTTTTAGAGACTGGCACTGGTGCAATGAATGTTCTGCTGTTCCATTATCTTACTATTGTGCAAGTTAAAGCAAAGTTCTGTGGCTGTAAATCCTATTGTGTAACACTTATTAATTGCATGGCTTTGTAGATGTCGTTTGTAGCAACTGATTTGAATATTAAATCCAGCCCATGTATTCATTTCATGACCAGTGGTCTGCTATGGATACAAGGTTTTGGGCGCCCATAAGTGTCAAATCCATTAGTTATGCCAATTTTTCCAATTAAGATTACTGTGGGCTCTGTGCTGTTTCAGCCATTTATGGAATCACGAGGAAGCACCAGTCAAACTAATTGGGACTAAAACTAGTCTTTGGTTGCCATGTCAATACACTTGATGTCATGGACTTGTTTTTACTGCATCAAAAATAAGTCTGCTGGATTTTGTCATGTGAACTTGCCCAAGTTTGAAACTAAATTGCTGTTGTGAACATAAGGAAAGTCTAGGGGTGAGGTTGAATAATAACTGAAGTGCTTCTGTTTGTCCTTGTGTGGTCCAGGCTTTTGCGCTTCTAGCAAAAACAATTTCCTACTGTCTCTTGTCAAAGCACAAATATGCTTGCAAAGATTTCTTAAAGAAATGCCTTGATATCCTAAGTCATACATCATTGCAAACCACAGGGTGGGGTCAGCTGCAGTGTTTTAAATAAAATTGCTATAGCCAAAGAACTGTTGAAGTATCTTTATTCTTGAATTGTCATTTTTCAGGCTTTGCATCAATGGCTGGACATTTTACAGAGTGGTTGCAGTTCTCTGGCCTCTGCAGCATTTGACAGTGCTGGGAGCACAGTTTTCTGTCTTACCCCTTTAAAAGAGGTCAATTATTTTTGTTTTACTGTTTGATTGGTGAGAATTATCCTGTTTACCAGTCAGTTGATCCATCTGATTTAACGCAAGGATAAAATGTGTGTTAATAGCAAATTTCACTATCAAAAATAACCGTGATTACTGAGTTGTCTCTGAATTACCACGTGTAAAGCAGTAGGACTGTATTTTACTGCAGGGCAGGTACAATCATGGGACTATGTACAATTTGCACATGAGCCGGTGATGGCACGTTACAGTTGTCAGGTATTTACTGGCTTAAGCTGTTGTAATTATCCTGCGAAGAGGCCTGGGAGATGAGCGACCGTTTTACAGAACGCGTTATCTTGCAGTTACAGTTCTTCCCCAGCAGACGGAAGCAGAGGCCTATGAAATGGCGATGTCTAAATCTGGTGCTTTGATGTAGACAATAAAGATTACTGAAAGTGCATTGACTATCATATTATAAACAAACAGATTGAGTGCAACTACTTTAGTTGTTAGTATATATGCATTTGGTGGAAATAGTGTAACTAGAAAAATGCCATAATTTAAGGCTAATGAAGATACTTTACAAGGTGGTCTGCTTATTAAAAAATCTTTTCACCTTTTCGCTGTCCATGGATAGTTGGTTTGCGACAAACTGAGAGGAAGTGGATGTTGTAAACGTTACGGACCATATAGATCTAACCCGTTACTAAAACCTCAGTGCAGCTGTTTTTATGTCAATATAAAGAATTGCCTGGGTAACGTACTAAAACTTCTACAACTTTTGTTCCAAATGATTAAACAATTACACTATGTATTGGAAGTTCATCTCGTTAAAAGAGCTGCTGACTGAACAGCTTTGTGTCGGTCCTCAGTATGCCTTCTTAGTTTCTTGTTTTTAACGACCTTTCCCTGAACTTGAATAAATCCATATCTACCTAAACTGATAACATTATAAGCTACACGTCCACAAAGTAAAAGTTAAATGGAATACCATAACAAGCCCTTCCTAAATATTAAGTATTCAGTCCAACACTCTTCGGAATTAAGATTTGTTATTTTCACTGAAATGAAAATTGTGTATACTATAGATTGTGTTATAGGCGTAATGTGGTTATGTGAAGCGTTTTCCTGAATATTTTCCGAACGACAGTACGTTGATCTAGTATTGATTGTGGATATAACTGAGCAAGGAGACTACAATCTGATGTGGTCAAAACATGAATTATTTGGTTAGTGAGATGAGTACAGACACATTAAAACCTGTTAGCACCATTCTCTTTGTAGCGTCACCACAAATGCTGTTGGATCCAGTAAAGAAGCATAACGGCTTTATAAAAGAGACCAAAGGTGCCGTTACGTAGGCCTATTGCAATTTACTAACATATTTGGTAATTAAATTATTCGTAACCATTCAAGGCAAGAAACCACAATTAAAATGTTGTCGATGTTTTGACAAAAATGGCCTGTCACATCATTGATAGTTCATTGTGCTGCTGAAACGTCTAGTCATTTAATTCTAAGAAACGTTACGTAACTGCAAATGAGCAAAAGGTTTATTAATTTCTATGGATTATTTATCGGTGTAATAAAGACAAACACATTAACGTAAAAGGTTAATATCGACCTCTAATATCAACTGGCCGGGTGTAGTTGGATGCCAAGGAGGCCAACCTTAACGTAATCTGTACGGGGCTGACCTGTCACAAATCACATCAGGACCCAAGCTCAACGAAGGAAGTCGCACGCTGAGTAGGTGAGGTTAGGCATTGTTTATTCCAAAATAGAAAGCTCTAAGGCAAACAGAGAAAAGTGAACAACAGTAGTTAGAAAGCAACATATGTTGAATATGGCGATTATGCTGCCAGGACCCACCTGACAAAGCCAGAAACTCTCCTAGGATCCCAAGCTGTTCGCACAGGCAGTCCAATCCTACACTTTGTCCAGGTGAGCTTTTCAGGAACTGGGCAAAATATTAGCGTTGCATTGCCTGTGTAAACGCATATTTTTGTTTGATCAAATTAAACTGATCTAAAAAGCTCATCTGATTGGTCGGGGGGGGTTGGATTGTCTGTGGAAACGTAGGCTCAGTCACCTATTCAAAGGAGCCTTTAGAATACAGAATACAGTACATTGTTGCAAATGTCCCATTTATAAACGCCCCAGCAATATTGTCTTATTACTCTACATGATGGAGAGTTTGGAAAACATTCTTAAAACCAGGCCCTAAATCGGCCAGGTGCTAGTCCAACAACAACAAAATAAACATAAGGTCTGACCAACTGCTATCTGGTTTTTAACTGCTCTGCTTTTAATGCAATAACGTGTACATAAAGATTAATGCGTGCAAAAAAATATCCAAGTTTAGATTCTCTGTTTTGTATCCATCTGCCTAACTACCATCATTTCAGTTTCCTGTGATTGTGTTGTAATAAGCATAGTGAACTGAACTGAACTGTGCCCTTCAGTGGCATCTACACTACAATTATAAAATGCATTTTTTTTGTGTGTTTTTTACGACACATTGTGGCAAAACTAGACTTGTCTGTAAAAATTCTGGTTACTGCAATCCACAAACTGTTCAAGATCAAGTATTCCTGAATGTCAACCTTAATTTTGATTGACAATGTAGCATATCACTGTTCTGTAGTCAAGTCCATTCCTCGCCCCTTAGCTTCCTTCGACAAACTTCACTATAGGTATTTCGCGTCTGCCAGTTAGGCTTCCTGTGCTTTTGACTAGTCATGTCTTTACAAAAGAACATATGTAAGGCTTTTTTGTATTTCATGTTTAAAACCAATTAACATCATTGTATTTTCTCATTTAGCTATCTGTTATATTTAGAAAACTTAATCGGACCCTGGAAAACCGAGCCGCTAACTTTAATAACGAACCATTTGTACATAAATATTCCATACAAAACGAAAACACCAAAACAAAAACACACACAGTTGTAATGTTTGCATATAAAAATAGGCATCTTTTCTTTTTTCCATGGGCTCGGCTGGGCCCATAGGCCCATGTGTTAACCCTGGAGTCAGTCATAATCAGTGGACACATCTAGTTAGTTCAACACAGTCATGCAGAGTTAACACAGCCATTACAGACAATTTCAACATGGCATTCAAAAAGAGATTAAAATGGAAAATAAGAAATCGTTCAACATTTAGAGGGTTAAAAACCTATCTCTGGGTGTGTTTTTTAACACTTTTTTTTTTTTACGATTTGTTTTTGTCTTTTGGAGCTCACAATAATGTACAAAAAAGTGCACTAGCCTACTTAGCCTAAGTCATAAAAAACAGTTTCTGAAATGAAACTCCTCACACGACACGCTCAGTGAAAGGGCCACTGGACTACTCCCTTTATGTCCTGTCCTTGTGCTCTGTGTAACCCGATTGAGAGTGCGCGCGTGCGTGCGTGCCTGCGTGTGTGAGAGAGAGAGAGAGAGTGTGAATGTGCAACGGAATATCAGTCTATCTACAGTGCATACGTGATCTGAGCCATCCCAATGTTCTGCAAAGCATAGAAATGCATCTGATTGTGTGGTAGGATCAGATCTTTATGCTACTGTGTGGACACAATGAATGATCAAGGCTACACGAATCGGCCTGCATAACCTACACTATGTATATTAGTTGGAAGATCTCTACCACCCAAATTTTCAACAGGGCAAACACGGTCGTTTTTATTCGTGTGCGCGCGCGTGTGTGTTTATCCCCTACTGCAGCGAGTCGCTGTTATTCAGGCCCAGCCCAGCCATGTCGTCATCTTCGTCATCCTCCCCGCTGTCTCCTGATTCGTCCTCGCTGTGCCCGCCAATCATCACCTGCTGCACTGCCAGCGTGGCGCTGTCCGACGTCAGGCTTTGGAGACCCTCCATGCTCATGGTCACCATGGTGCCTGCAGAACCCACCAGAACATTGTTTCTCTTGGTTACCACATCCCGTGACGCGGCAGAGTAGCTTCAGCCAGCCAGCCCTGTGACTGGTACGGTAGGATAATACATCTGTGGCGCCCACATCTCGAGCAACACTCAATCAATCATCCAATCATTGCTGCCGCGAGCCAGTAGCCGTACGTACCGTCGGCCATTTGGACCTGTTGTTGGGTCATCCCGGTGGCGATGGAGTCTGGCCAGAAGCGCTGCAGTGGCCGGTTCTGGGGGTTCTTCTTCTTAGTTTTGGGTGTCTCTGAAGCACTGGCGTCCAACATGGGCTGAAGAATCCGTCTCCGTGCATTTATGAACCTGGGTCGGGCCAATCAAGACAGGGCAATTGAAGTCCGGGTCGGAGGCTGACCGTTACGGCACCTTGGACTCTTGGATGATGGTTCGATAAGGTACACACAACTCACCAATTGTTGACCTGGAGGAGGGTCAAGTTGGTTTGGGTGGCGATCTGCTTCTTCTCATCTTCAGTGGGGTAGGGGTGCTACAGCAACACAACAGCAGTCAGACATGATTGACAGGCCGAAAACACAGCAAACGCACCAAATCCAAGTGTATCCTAACGGAGGAAGCATGTGTGGTACTTACCCCAATGTGCTGGAATAGCCAGGAGCGCATGACATTGGTGGCCTGTTTTGGTAGGACGCCTCGTTTGTTCTTGGGCGAGCTCTCCTCGTGGTTGAAGAAGCTCAGGTCCTGGTTGAGCTGCAGCTGAAGCTGGGGACGGAGAGATTCAAGTTTGGTGGGTGCCGTGGTGCCCTGCAGCTTTGCCCAGTGTGGGTTCAGCTCAGCACCCCCCACATGCCAGGCCGCGTGTTACCTGTGTGTTCTGTATGCGTATGGTCTGGGGGGAGAGGGCCTGGGACACCACGTGTCCCTGGGAGTTGACTACGGTGACAGGCTGGTACACAGCGCCACCTGGAGGGCAAACACACACACACACACACACACACACACAGTTATGGGGGCAAACACACCGTGTCATGGGGCAAACAGACCATTCCAAATTGGCAGGTGGGGGCGACAATTAAATCGGCCGCTACACTAACGATCCTTTTGAGGTGTGAGTGTGTGTGTGTGTGTGTGGGGGGGGGGGGGGGTGTACCTGTGCTCGTTGTATGCCAAGGTGACATACCTGCCATGACCGGCGTGGGATTGACTGTAGTGACCGTGACGTTGCCTTGCTGCAGGGCAGAGGCCGGCACCACAATCCCCTGGGGACTCATGGTTCCTGTGAAAGTGCTGGAGGTCTGCAACACACACACACTTTACTGAGACTTCATCCAGAGGGAAGATGTACTACAGGTGTGTACCTGGGCAGTAACAGAGGGGACTCCAGGTGTGCGGACCAGGTGAGTGTACCTGGGTCTTGGTGGGAGAGAACGCCTGTCCAGGTGAGTAAGGGCTGCCAGGCTCCCCACTCAGCAGGGTCTCACTGTTCATCTTGGTCTTGAGACAAGCGATGTAGCGGCTGCAGAAGTCCTTACACAGGTCACTCACCTTCTCCAGCTCCAGCAGGTGGATTCTCAGCACCTGGATGGCCTTCACCATCTGGCATCACAAGCATTTAGGTTTCAAAAAGGGATGAGTTTTAATTGTCAACATTGTTTAACCAGGTAGGTCAACCAGTTATTGTCTAGATTGAGATATAGCCTGCATAGGACTTAAATTCCCCACAATTCGCCCAGTATGCTTATCCTAGAAACCAGTGTGTGACTTTGCTTTATAATAAAAGCTAATATTGGGACTGGTTGTCTGTAAGTACTCTACACTCTACAAAACAAAGCTGATTTATCTGTTCCAGTCAAGGCTGAAGACTGTAGGAGGTTTGATAAAGGACTTAATGCTTGGAAGCCCTGAGAAAGGCTGATAGTTCTGACTTGCTGCCATTGTCACCAGTCACAGCAGTCTTCTGCATTCACACCATGTCTGCTTTTGTCCTTATAAATCATATAAATATACACTGTGGCTCGCTAATTGTTGGCACCAAGCCCAATAATTAGTTAATGTCAACATGAACACCTGTCGCTGAAATGTGTATTTTCTTTCTACTGAGATGCATAACACTGAAAACTGCACAGTTACTTTAAGAACATCAAGACTGAAATGACATGCAAGTGATCCATCACTCATTCACTCAGTGATTGCCAAACAAGGGTTCATTACCGTTCTTCTAGCAGCACAATATTATACTAGCAGCGCAAACTCAAGATTTCCTTTTTCAAAATAAAGGTCATCATTGAAATGTATAAGGCAATATACTTGACAATTTAGTCTGTACTTTTGTGTCTCTTACAATACTGTTCTTGTATATTCTTGTTTACCGACTGGATTGTTAACTAAATTGCTTGATACATTTCAATGCTAGATTTTATTTTGATAAAGAAAATCTGAGTGCTGTCTGCAGAATATATTGCTGCTAAAATAATGCTAATGAAGCCTCGTTTGGCCATCAGTACATTCACTGCTCAATCTCCTGAAGAAGCTGTCACTAATCCATATCATGTTTTAGTCAATGACCTGGCAAGATTGAAGAAAGTGTACACAAATGGTTAACAGAAATAGTTTTAGATTTGCCCACAACATGAATGTAATTAAATGCAGTTTCTGCAAACAGTTGTGCTTGTAATATGGCAAGCCATTTCAGCTGTAGCAATAATGTAACCATGACTCGAATCAATCTGCACTGGTGTTTTTTTTTTTCTCTCCAAAGCACTCAGAAATAACAGGGCAGCAAAGCTTTTTTATTACCACAACTATCGGGGAGACATTTCTCTCACCAGAGCCCTGCACTCCCAAAATAAATCTCCTGGTTACACTTCAAAGTATTTAGATGTCACATGGAACCAAACGAGTAGCTTTTATAGAGCCCTGGCTGATGAAGATTATTAGTGGATTAAGGTGATCACACCAACATCTATTTGTGAGAAGTCTTTATATATGCTAACTGAGACCAAGTTTGTTGCACTGGTTCACCGGATTCTTTGCTCTTTTGGGCATAAATGTCTGGAAATGCTGTTGATAACTCATTCATTATTCCACTGGTCACAACTGTAGTAATGTGTTATGTACCCGACAGACTTCCCCTTGACAACAACTGAAAGAGTGCCTCTACTCCGACGACGTCATTAGACGGCAGCGTCGTCCGCCGGGGGGCATCTGGCACTTGGCCGGGCGGACGGGTCCACCGCTTCAAGCTGGGACTCACCAGGTTGTCGAGGTCCGGGTCGTCGCTGAAGAACGCCTTGCCCTCTTTCTCCTGGCTGCGGACGAAGTTCGCAATGTCCACGTCAAAGCTGGCCGACGTGATGCAGTCCGAGCCCTGCGTGGACTGTTCACACTTCTCAAAGAGCAGGGCCAGGAGTGGAAACAATGGATGCCTGCAACACACACACACACACACACACACACACACACTTAATTGCGGTAGTTTTAGGCCAGGATGTGTGCCCTTTCCACACCGCACGTATTTTTAGGTAGGTAACACTCATAACCCCTGACAACACCAAAGACCGTCCAGTTGACTGAAACTGTACCGGTATATGGAGGCCTTGTCTACGTCCATGGGAGTCGGGGGTTCAGCTGGAGCCGGACTGGAGGCAGTGGTCAAGCCCTCACCAAACGTCTGCTCCGGGTCAGCACCGCGGCTCACCTGCTCCGCTCCCTGCATCTGGGGGGTGGGGTGGGGGGGGTAAAGCTTAGAGCCGTTGCCTCAAATATAAGAGGTGAAAGAGTGCACTTGTCAGCAAGACGTTTAGCTCAGTACAAAAGCAAGCCCATGTTCAAGTGAATTTGAAATGGGTGGATGATGCAGAGAGCCCTGGCAGGATGGGAGGCAGTGTGTCATATTTAGCCGTTACTGATGGTCAACCACAAGTTTCTCTTGGCTTCTTTAGTCAGACCATCCCACAAAGTCACTGACTGGAGGACGACTTGTTCCTCCGCTCCTGCTGGCTGCAGGCTCTGCTCACTCCTTAGAACATCATTACTGGAGCAACAACGACTTTGACACAAAGAATATATATTGGCGGGGAAAATCTCAAGGGGTGTCACAGATACACCGACCCCAACTCCTCAGACATACAGTAACTCTCAGATATTCTAAATGCATTAAAAGACCATTACACATCAATAAATAACATGGAATTACAACTACTTTGCAGGGCAAAATATCCTTGCCTTGCATGTGACAGATTTTGAAAAGGTCTCAAAGCTTGGCCTCAGACTGAATGTGTTACTCTGACCCACCTGCTGTTCTCCCTCTGGGTACTTGTCTATCGAAACCGACTGGGCAGCCATCATGTTTACTGCAGACGTCGATAACACTGAAGCATTATAAGGACGCAGGAAGTTGGCAGACCTATGAAAGACACATACACCCACGTACTTTTGAGAAATAAGCATTTTGCCTTAAGTATTCCTCCTGATAAGTTGACAAGTTAATTTCAAATGGCAAAGACGTTTTGCTATTAATTCTGTTTTATGGTGTAGGTTTGTGGTTGAGATATATATTGCTGAGCTTCACTGAAAATGTATTCAGTTATGTATGCAGTTAATGTAAATGATTTCCCTTGAAAGAACAAATGGTATAAACATTGTAACCGCATTGTAGCCTAAATACCAAATAATTACACTTTCATTTCAGGATTTTAATGACTTTTTCATTGCAATGCTGAACTGCTTTGACGTAATTTATCTATTCTACTGCAATAATAACAAAAATAATATAATGAAACTACTATTTGACTGCTGTGTTGAAAGTAAACAGAACCTTTGCTCATTTCTCTACAGACATAAGGCTTGAGGTGATTACAGGAACACAAAGTTGAGCGTTTGTTCCATTGCAAACAAAATGTACAGTACTGCTTTGTGTGCTTTTTTGACCTGTGATACAATGTAGCGAACTGACAATGAAATGTAGATCAAACATGCCGGTCTATCATAACTGATGTCACACACCCACCACGTTCAACTGACTTGCTTATCTCGCAGCCTTTCTGGTGGCAACAAAGCTAGCTTCTTGGTTTAGCGAGCAATGGTTGAATTAGCTGTGAAAGAAAGCTATCGAGTAAGAGTATTCAGGAGTCTAATGAGACAACTGAATTTAAGAGAACGTTAACTACATTGACATTTTTTCTTGTTAATGGTCAGTTACAAAGTCGTTAGACAAAAAAAAGTCAGCAAGCTAGCTACTTAATTTACGAAAACAGCGATTAAGCTAACTAGCGAGTTTGCTAACTAGCGAAGTAATACATGGGGAGTTTTCTATGGCAGTCTATTTCTAAAACGTGTACGCAGTATAACATGAATCACTCCGTCTATTCGCAACACCCACTGAAGCGTCCTTAAAAACGTGAGTTCACCATAGTGAAACTACCTAGCAGAAGCGCCATATTTACAGCGGTGTTGGATACGAATTTGCTCGTTAGCCAGCTAACAGAATTAGCCGTGCAAGGATAACAAGCTAACAAAATATTTCTGGATTAAAGTGGATATCAAACCATATTTCACGAATTATGAATGTCTATATACATTCATTTATAGTATTTTTGTTATTCATACATTTGTTTACACATTTCTGTCTCTTTAATTTTATTTTTAAAATCCTGCCCACAACAGTCAATCAATCAAGCGAAGGACAGCTGCCTATCCCTCCCCTGCCCATGTGCCACTTGCGCTTGAACTGAAGAGGGTAAAGCTGGGGCCTTGCTTCTAGCTCTCGCCCTTGCTTTTCCAGAATCTTTCTCCCCCTCCCCAAAAACGCCGACATATTTTTCCCTTCTTCCCTGGCCCCGTCCATCACAACTAAATAAGCTCCACTGGCCTGCCTACGTTCCGAGCTTTTGCCCTTGGCATTTTTCTTTGCAGCCCAGATTGTTTGATTGATAGGGAACGGAAAAATAAGATTTTGAGTGACAGCTTACCTGAGTGCCAATCTTCGTCACACTGACAAGCGGCTGCAGCAATCGGGATCCGCAGTTGTCGCGCTGCGTCATCGCGTCTGGTCACGCAGGGTATTTGGCTCATTAATATTTATAAAGTGGGAGGAGACGTAACGTGTTGGTGTGTCTTTTTTTCCTCACCACTAGTGTACAGGCGTCCCGCGGGCAACATGCCTGACAAAATCTGGTCCCATGCGAAATGAAAAGCCCCCTTATAACATTGCATTTCATGTCATTCACTTTATATTAATATTTTACTTTTACCGGTACCTATACCCTCTCCTACATCTGTGGGTATTACAAATAAGATCCATTCCTCTGATGTGAAGTGTTCTGTATTAGACTGCTGTGATAATTAGGTCATTACGTGTACTGTACAGACACATTCAGCGTGGGGAGTCATTAAAATAGAATGTAGATTAAAAACATTTGCACAGCACAGCACTATTCAAATGCTACCCCCTAAGGCAGAAACTAGCAAAGAAGAAACGTTAGATCTTTTCCCTCTATTATACACAACAGGAAAAAAAATGCAAATCCTCAGATCCCTTTTGTGTAGTTTATTTATAATATACTGTATTTCTTATAACAGAATTACAAGCACGTCTTTATGAACAGAGAGGGTTAAATCATTTAGAGAAAGACGCACAGGGTTGGGTGTTTTGAGCAGAAGAATCAGAGACATGGGAGCTAGGAAAATAATGGTTGGGGTCATGGGGACTTGGGGTTGGGGTGGGGTGTGAGGACAGCCCTCAGTGCCTAGGGGAGGGCCTGCCGCTGGAAGGCTGGGGCAAACGATACTTGGCCATCTCCAGGTCCATGTCTGCAAAGGTGTAATGGTTGTAGTTGTGGTGCTGGAGGTTCTTGTAGGTGGTGTTGTCGAAAGGCTCAGGTGCTGGCACTGGAGGTTCTGCTGCCGTCTCTGACGGAGGGAAAACACATGGAGGTTCAGGAGACAAAGCACTGGCATGTGTGTAGCCTGTAAAATGGTCCAAGGAGTTCAGCAAAAACAAAAATCAAGCCGAAAAGGTAACAAACAAAACAAATTGAGAAAACAAATTATAAATAAAAACATTTTCAAAGTATGTTCACAATCAGAATTGAGTAGGAATAGAATGTTTTTAAGTGCCACAAAATGTTGCACACACTACAATACTCAGCGCTTGTTTCCTCACGTGTACTGATATTGATTGAACCGTGTGGAGTTACAGCAACCAGGAAATCACAGAGGGATTTCGTTAGTTCCCGTCTGCCAGTGTGAGATAATGTCTTAAATCACTTCGACTGAGGAGAGGGAGGTTGGCACTTTTCCATTTGCTAGCAAAGTAGACTGCTGTTGACCAATAAAAATCATGCGTTTTATGATTCTGGGGGGTAAATGCTGTGAAATGTCAATCCACTATTACTACAGATGGATTATGAACATTTTCTTATATTGGAATGCAATCACTCAAATGTTTCTACAAATTCCTCTTGTACGGCCCATCTAGAGTCTGAAGACAGGTTCATATAGGGCCTTGTAGGGGGTTCGTATCGGGAGGATACAAGTGGAAGATGGAAACAAGAATTTGAAAAGAGCTTGGGGACATTTATAAAAATAGTATATAGTAAATGTCAAATTGGTAGAAGTGGAAATGAATTCACTATGGGATAGCAAACAATATAATTGAGGTTAGATTATTCTGGTCTACTGTATATCAAACTTTTTATTACCCTCAGATTTCCTGCATAATTTGCAGAATGGCACATTCTGTAAAATTTTAATTAAATTCAGCCAAGTGTTGAGTAGCAAGCAATTAGCTTTCAAATTTAGACTTGGGGCAAAATGTGTAGAATAGCAGGCAATTAGTTCAGGAAAAAAAAAAGGTATTTAGCACCGCACGAGGCATGGTGTCATGATTTAGGCGCGGCAGAGTAGCCTAATGGTCAAGAGCTTTGGGCCAGAAAGGTTGGAGGGAAAAAAAAGTGTCCCTTGAGCAAGACATTTGAAACAATAAAATAACTGTAAAGAGTAATAAAACACTAGGCATGAAAAGACAACCCTTTATCCGATCACACCAGAAGAATTTGGGTCATATTCAGAACGAAAAAAAAAGAGTAAAAGCTATCACATCCAAATCACTAAGACAAAGTTAAATATTTCACATCCAAATCTGCATATTTAAATTCAGAAACTTCATTTACCAATGGGCCATCATGGCATGATTTAGCTTAGAGTAAAAAACGTAAATTAGAGAAAGTGAAAGGAATCAATCACTCCCAGCTTCTGTTATTCAAGCTGTTGAGGGTTTTTTCCCCATTAGCCAAGTACACAGTAACCTCACCTTTAGCTTGTACACATCTAATCTTACGGACAGAACCTAGGAAAGAAGATGGACAGCGCCAAGCAAAAGCGGACGAGATACTGTTAGGTAATACTGGCACGTTCTACGTTTCTGTGATGAAATGCCTACTCTCTGCATAACTCATTCTCCACTCCTAAAACACAATTTTTAGAAATGCTGGCAAAGGTAGAAGCCCACAACCCTTAGAAATAGTCTAGTTCTTGGAGCACAAGACTGTACAACTGTAACTGTAGCATTAGCGTGTACAACTAAAATTAGCATTAGCAGACAACCCACGATCCAAATACAATGTGCAAATGTGTTAAGAGTATAATAAGAGTGTAATATACAACAAAAACAGACAATACATTCAAAACACCCAGGAAGAGAAGACATTTGGGTAAATAAAAAACTAAAAAGACAGACTGGGGTTATGTGACATTTCTGGGAGATCAGAAAATGCTAATTCTAAAAAGGATACTGTCGCCCAAAGTGTGGGGCTCACACCACTTATGAAACTGGTCCAAAAAGTCTAGGTGTTTAAGCAGAGGAACGTGTTTATATGATTTGCAGTATGGCCATATTGATCTAATTAGTGATGTGCATGTACATGTATTGGTCAAAGGGTATGGGGAAGAAAAGCCATTTTTTTAGTGCTGGTTTGTAGTTGCGTGACAGTTCCAACGTCAGCCAGTCAAACAGTAAGCCTCCCGTGAAATCCAGTGACAGTGTAACAGGGGCGTGATGTTCAAGAGAGAGACAGGAAAAAAAGAACATCCAAGTCTGGACTATGCAAGCAAGGCAATGAGAAGGAAAAGTTTTCCCCAGCATAAGCATAGGTAATAGCAAGGCAAGGCAAGCATGCAGTGCTGAGCTGAAAAGCATGCAACCAGTCATACACTTGGCTGAAGTAGCCAAAACTGTTTTACAAGTCTTGCATCAGGAATTTTCTATTAAAGCTTGCTTCAGCAAAAAAAGCATTTTTTTTTACTAAAAACTATAACGCTACTGCTATATTTGAAGAACTTAAGTGAGGCACCTTACTTCTCATTTATTATTAAGCAGTATGTGTAATTAAGAACAACATTTAGAAGAAATATGGCGATCTGTGGTTGGGAAGGTCCACAGAGGACAGAAAAAGTAGGGGTTTAGGGAGGTGAAGTATACCCTCAGAGGCCTCCATTGATTCTGCCTCAGCTGGGGGCTGTGTAATCATCTCCTCTCCTGCAGCTTCAGCCATTACTGGTGCGGTGTCCAACAGCTCTTCTGCGGCAGCTTCAACTGGGGCAGCTTCAGCAACAGCCTGAGCTGGGCCAGCTGCCGCTTCAAATTCAGGAGGCTCTTCCATTGCATCCAGACGAACACCAGTGGCAACTTCGACAACGGCAGCTTCAGTGGCAACTTCTGCAGCTGCTACTGGAGCCCCAGGAGCATCTTCCACTGCAGCTTCTGGAACAACCTCTACAGGCGTAACAACGATCTCTGGGGCAGAGTCTCTCAGCTCCTCAGAGCTTGCGACAGCTCCAGCCAGGCCTGGATCCAGGACTGGTGCAGGGTCAACCAGCTCTACACCAGTGATCACTGGAGTGGACCTTTGAACATCTTGGGCCCCATGCTTGGGTGCAGCCTCTTCCTTCATAGCTTCGGAAACAGTGTCCAGGGATGCAGCAGGTGTAACTTCTTGCATAGCTTCCGCAGTACCACCAAGGGTTGATTCAAGGGGCGCAGTCGCCACTTTCCCGCTCTCTGCTTCGCTGGACACTTTTTTGGTCTCCACCACTTCTGATGTAGTCTTTGATTCCACCTCAGACTTCTCGTCATCGGAGTCAGAGTCAGATTCAGAGTCAGATTCAGAGTCGCTGGACGAAGACGAGTCAGCGGACTGGTCTCCAGGATCAGTTGAGGCGGACGAAGACTTTTCGGGTGGCCCGGCAGCAGCCAGAATTCCTTCTGTTACACCTGCAGCAACATCCGGCTTGGCAATGGGTGGAGCAGCATTGATTAACGGCGGAGCAGATTCGACGATGGCGGCAGCCACGTCAGTGACTGGAGCAGGTGGGGCGACAGCCCCAGCAACTGAAGGAGCCTTTGCCGCAAATGCTTCAACGTGAATGGTTTCCCTGGCAACTGCCTCTGTGGCCGTCGATGAAGCCGACTTGGCCGCCTCTACGGCTGCCGCGGCTATATCTGGAGCGGGACTAACAATTTCTACAGCCATGCCAGTTTCAGCCGTCAAAGCTTCAATGTTGCTCGTGGTAAAGGGAGCTGGATCTACATCTTTGGCAGTAACTATTGTTTCGGCAGTGGCGGGGCTAGCCACTGGTTCAACGTTAACAAGAGCCTGTGCTGAGGAAAGTCCTGAGGCTAAAGGCTTAACAGGGAAGGCAACAGCGGTCTTGTAGGCTAGTAGTGCAGCCCTCTCTTCTGAGACCTCTAGGGCTGAGAAATGGTAAATGGGACAGGTTACATAGAAAAATATGATTCAATCTGTATGTTGTCCACTACCACAAGGCCCATCTCCAAAATGAAATCACTCAAAGACCACATAGTAATACACCCTTATGATATATCCCTGTTCCAGTACAATCAAGCAACTCTTTTAAAGAGTACAACGTAATCGGCTTCAGGGAATTGTCAGGATTTATCGGTAATATCCAGAGAATTAGAATAGATGCAATTGTTTGGCACATGCAGTTTCCAATCAGAGACCTTCCAGATCTGGGGTATACCTGTAAGAGCAATGTCATTTAAGATGCATTCTGGTCATATGATCACCCCTTTAAAACGTTCATGCTCATCTCAAAGTGATCCCACTTTGTCTAAAACTGACTTCCCTCGGTCTTAGAAATATCGCCACCAAACACAATCAAAAGGAAGTTCAGGTGTGCAGCAAGTCATTTGTGGAGAGGGATGCTGTCCTGTCTGTTTCAACAGAATAGAATCAGTTGTCTTCTAACAGTGATTGGTTCAAGGTGGGATTTTTCGACCGGAAGGAGAGCTCAGTTGGATGATCATTTGACAGGAGTGGGCCTTTCAGGTTTAGCTGATTGGGGAGAATTAAAGGACCTTGGAATAGTACATAACAAAATAAAAGAACAGCCACACTCTTATTTGCAGATTAAGGATCTAGCAAAAGCACAATGTACACCCTTTCAGAATCCATGACTATGAGATTTACAAACTCAACTTTAACCCGTACGGCCATCGTTTCAAGTCCCATCCCAAGTCAGACTGTTGAATAAACTTCCTTTGAACGTATTTTACCCATTGTCCATTTAGGATGTCCTTATGTAAGAGGTAACCCAAGACAAAATGTCAGCTGTGTTTATCAGCCCAATTTAGAAATAGGCTGGTCTGTATATGGTTGTGTTGTTTATTTTTACAGTTTGTTTTTTAAAACAATGGCAAAACAAAAACACATTAAAGGTTATGATTCAATCCATTGGGAGAGGCACTTTTACTGGTCGCGATTGTCTAACTGTTTACATTGTGAATAACATCAGGAACTTGAAAATGAATCCCCAAAAGGACATACAGAATGGACAAACGCTAGATTCATTGTAAATATGTTACTGAACATTCTGGCTGGCAGAGACAATTATTATTTTCTTAGTCAACACGCCACAATGATTATCCACGAACCATGGTGAAGTTCTGAGGTTTTAGACACGTAAGGTAAACAAAAGAAAATCTTTACTCTTACTTGCTGCCTTTGCTTTTTTAACCGCTTTGGTTGGCTCCTGCGCCTTGGTGCAGAACGGCGCTGCAGAGCTCTTGAAAAGGCCCCAGCCGTCTCGCTGGAGAACCTGCACAGAAAGATAAGCATGCCATTGTTTTGCGTCGTAATGCTGCATTCGTTAGCCTGGGTGAGTAAAGCTCCACTCATAGCCAGCTCCTTATATAACGATCATGCTTTAATGTACTTGACCAGAACCGCAATGGAGCTGGCTAGAGTAAACACAGATAAGCGACTATGCTATGCATTTGTTTCAAGATGCTTAATGTGTTAACTGGCTAGTTAGTGTTTGAGTCTAAATATAGTCAAGAACGTTAGGTAGCGAGTATTAGTTCCTGGTAAAGTTATGGAGTCTCAACCTCACACAGGAGGACGGGCGGGCTGGCTCTATGACGTCGTTTTAAAATAAAACGGTTACGTTGATTACAAATCAGTCAACGCACGAATACATTGTTTCCAATACAACAAAATAAATGCAATGACAATAAAAACACATTGAGAGAATGAACGAAAAAATATTACCTTGAGATGCTTCAGGTGTCCTAGCCGAAGTAAGGAGGTCGCCATTTTGGTGCTCTCCTTATTATCTTCCGTGCAGGAACGCGACGTACTGGGTGTTCCCATGTAACATAGATAAAATGAATGTGACAGGTCGGAACTTGCGTCATAGAAGTGGTAGAGATCAGGACCCAAATGCAGACGATGGAGAATAATCAAGTGGAAATGGGCATCAGTTCTTTATTTATGGTTGTATATGCAGCTAGATGTTACGTTTACCTTTCAAACTATCAGGACAATATTATGTCTGGAAAGAGATGAGGGGGCTGTTATAGCTCTCCGGATTCATGTAATACATGTTTCGGCGTGTCCTGATTCAGCCTTGACCTCACTCAACCACGCTGTTCTCCGCCATACCAGTTTAGTTTAGCTCCTTAATAAGGTAAGATGTATAAAATATCTGCAAGCGGTGGGCGCAGAATAATAGGTAAGAAAAAGGCAGGACGAGAACACATTAACCTTGTAAATAGACTTTTGGTAGTTTGATTCCTGAAAGCAAACACGTACAGGAATACAGTAATAAACCGCAACAAATATAGCCTGAATCCATTCGTTTTATTGAACACACCATGCGTTTCTTAAATGTCCCAGAAGTGTTAATGGGATTATTTGTACCTCCTGTTCGTAACTCCGGAGGTGCTAGCCTGGAGCTCTCATACATTATCTGAATTAGTGTTGTTAAAAGCTCCACCTGAAGATGAATTTTCCCCCAGCTGTTCTGGGAGCATCAATCACACTGCTATTGTTCTCTCATTAACTAAATCCCAAAGAATGGCAATGATAAATACAAAATTTGCCCAATTAGACAGCAGTAGTTTATGTCAAGAGACATAAGTAATGTGGCCCTTAAGATTGTTTGCCTCGCTGAGCAGCCGAAATGTGCCGTTCTTCACGCTAGTTTAGATAAACCAGTTTAAACCATAATGTTATGATGCTTTTAGTGAAATCATCCTCATAATGCAGAAGTTACATCACAACTTGGGAATGTGAACCAAAAGCACTTAGGCAGGTAGTTGGGACAAGACACAGAGGGTCAGTATCCCAGAAGCAGATTATGTCTGACTCCAAAGCAGGCTAAATGTAAGATCCCCTTGGAAATTTCATTTCAGTCCTAGACTTAATCTGTGTCCCAAAACCAGCCAAGTGTTTTTAAAGTGAGATCTTGGAGCTAGGACATATGTACAGGACTGTGTGCCATTGTAAGTATAAAAGACAACAGTGTGTTGTTGTTTTACTCTTAAATAGCTTACGTTTGAAGAGTCAATTACTTCATGACGCGCAGTAGGAGGTTGGACCTCCTTTAATGGGCTTCAGCTCACTGCTGTAACTTAACAGAGAACACATGTTCACAATTATTGGCTTCATGAAAGGCCTAGGGCAGTGTTTCTCAACCCCACTCCTGGTTGCTCCCAGCCCTGTATGTCTTAGATCTCTCTCTGCCCTAACATACATGATGTAGCGCATCAAGGTAGTGATGGCCCATTCAAGGCTTCATTAGCATTATTTTAGCAGCAGGATATTATGCTGGCAGCACTCAGATTTTCCTTTTCACTCTACAAGGCATCATTGAAATTTATAAGGCAATATAGTTAATCTAGACTGTGAAAAAGAACAGACAAGAACATTGGAATGGACAATAAACATAAAATGTAAAGACTTTGCCTAATATATTTCAATGATGGCTTTTATTTTGAAAAAGAAAATCTGAGTTAGCACTGCAAGGATTATATCCTGCTGCTAGAAGAACGGTAATGAAGCCTCGGATGGCCATCACTATATGAATGACTTGATAATGAGCTGATCCTTTGAATCAGGTGCGACAACGCATGGTCAATCTAAACCATGCAGGGCAGGGGGGGCGCCCAGAAGCAGGGCTGAGAAACACTGGCCTAGGGAGTTTAACTTTTACAAGCCATTTGTGAAAGACACTGGTAACGTCAGTCTGGGTTCTGATGACTGGACCTCAATTGTTCATAAGTTCTTGTCCAAGATTTTCACTTTAATTTCTAGTTGGAAGGTATATTTGCTATACCTCATAACAGATACTTGGGGTAAAAAAGATACTTAAGTGCAAACTGTTCAGAGCTGCCCTTTGCTAGAATATGCATTCCAAAAACCACATTGACCAGATTAAGGCCTGAAATGACCCTCTACCTGGGCTCATTTCTGGTTCCTTGTCGACCAGAAAGTGACTGCCTGCCACCACTGCATCCACACAGAAGCGACCTGGTCCAGTTTGAGAGGGAAGAACTCTGCACTGTGGGTACTGCTGTTCAAATTTAAATGTCAAAGCCCCAGAGGTACGCTTTTCCCTAAACCCCAAAGCATTTACTGCAACATTCATGGCCACTGCTGTGACGTTGTAATTCATTTTACGACCATTACCAATTACCAATTTGAGTTAGTATTGTTTAGTCACTGGGAATAGAAACACACACGTTTGGATAATGTGATGAAGTACTGAAAAAAAAAAACAAGGTTGCCCAAATCTAGTACTATATGTCCACATGTGTAAAAGCAAATGTTCACTCAGCTGATTGAGTTGTGTGCCGTTGGTAAATACGTGAGTGGTATCATGTCTCCAGAATGAAATCCTGCATGATGGACAACAGTGACTTGCCAACACAATAATCCATTTCAGATAACAGATGCCACGGAGACAAAAGTAGAACATGGATCTGAGTTTATCATCGATCATTTTCTATCCAAATGTATTGACCATCATTGTATGCAAAAGCATATTTCACAGCTCAAAGCAATGCCGTATCTTGTCCTACAAAGTGACGATCCAACGCAGGTATTAATTAGCAAAGAATTTCTAGATGTACAGACAGATCTACCTCCCGATGTACAGAACTGATGGACATTACTGTAGCATTGATTTTATCTTTAGTAATGCACAACACAGAATACAGACGCATCGGAAACAACTAACAGTAGAAAAGTTGATTGGTGGAGTTTACTTCGGGGCGATTTCCTCCAGCTTAGGCTCTGAACAGAGAGAGAGGGAACAAGACAAAGCATGTCAGAAAAGGAATAAAAATTAATAAAAATAATAAAAATAATACTTAGCCATAATTAGACAAACTGATAAAATGTTTGTCTCGGTGTGAAGTTTGAAGAAAGCTGAGAGTCAGTATGTCATTAAATTGGTGCAATTGCTGGTTGTCCACGAGCACATCGTAGCCAGTTCTCAAAAGCATGGAAATTCCCCATCTACTCCAAAGTTGAGTCCCTAGCACTTTTACACAAATTAGTTTTGGAAGTATTTCTGGTCAAACACTGATCTTTGACTTCCATGGGTTGGCTTTCCCCACTGTGCCAACTACCCTGACTCTTCTACTAGCTCTGCCGTGGATTCAGCTTTTATTCGCAATTTCCCACTTTCCATCTGCACAAGTTCCTCCTCAGTATATGAAGGCTCAAAAAGATAACCCTGGACAGAAATGTTCCACCTTAAAATCCAACACGACGTTCCAAATGTTACGACAATTCGACAAAAGGAAACATAGTTCACAAACCGACAAAGTTTCACATGAAGATTGTACATGACTCAAAGTAGTCCACAGTTCGTAATCGACAATGGTAATGGATATCAATAAGCACAGATATTACAGAGTACTATGAAGTTTTGTAATATCTTGCAGCCAGCCTTAAAGGTTAGGTCAATTTCCCAGCTTTTGAGAAGAGCTATGTCTGTCTGTTCCTGCCTCACTGCTGTTTGTCCCCAGCAACTTGGGAGCTCAGAAAGGAGGATCGAGAGGCCGCAGAGAGAACGTCCGCTTGAGCCCAGACCTCCAAAACTGCCACTGGGAGACCCCACAGAAACACCACTGCCTCCCCTAATGCTTTTCTTTAACAAAACACCTACCATGACCTAGTGACATTACTTAATGACAACAGTCCATTGCACTGATCTAATGACTTCAATAAGCCTCAACTTTTTTTAAACGGCATGCAAAGACATACAAATGTTAACCATCAGTTCTACCAACTCTGAAAGTGGTAAATTACACCAACTCCTAAAGAATTTTTTTTTTCTCTTTATGAAACTACTAACCTGTGAACTTGAACTTTGGAAAAGCTGTGAGGTCTCCACCTCCGTATAATCTCTGGAGTTTAGTCAGCTCTTCTGCTAAATTCTTCTCATATGCAGGACCTGCATCAACCAAACCGCCACTGAGCCTAAGCAAGAAAAGGGTTAAATGTCAGCCGGATGAACATGCAAAAGATCGTAGACAACTAAAAGATTTGCCCCCACAGAAAACAAGATGCATCACTTACTTGCTCTTGGACGAGTACTCGCGGATTGAATCAAGGAAGAGCTTCTGGATTGGGTCGAGATGACCTGAAGCGGAGAGCCAAAGGAAAGAAAATAATTATTTATTGCATTAATTTAGAGCAATTCTAGCCAGGACCATGCCTCTTTGGCTTGAACTGCATAAGAAAGACATCACAGTGGTAACAAAAACCCTCATGCGCAAAAACAGCACCTGGGAGTGGCAGACAACACATTAAGGCATCTACAAGGGAAAGAGAAAAGGATTGTGTGAAAGAAGGAAAGTCAGGTAACAGGTTAGGTAAGTTGGAGTGAAGTCATGCTAGCCTTTACTTGTAACATGACAGACACTAAGTTCAATCCTTGACAGGTCCAAATTAAATTAGCGCGTATAACTGATTAACGGACATTTAACCGTAACATTTTACAACCTCTCCCCTGTCGTAAATGTTTGAATCCACGCACAAACCAATGTGAAAACTCAAACTCGCATTGACCACATCTGATATCTAGTGTTGAACAAATACAGTGCTGGGGGATCCATTACTGATACCAAGACTTCCCGGGAAAACAAGTGTGAGAAGGTGAGGAAAAGGGGAAAGTAGGAATTGTAGAATCATACCATCAGTCCCCATTTCACCATGTAATACCTCAGTAGCTGGCCAGACAGAGGCACCGAACTAGCCAAACCTCTTGCTGGTTAGCGTTCCCGTAAACATTACATTACATTTGATAGTACACAGTAGCATTAACCGTACAAACAAGGGGTGGACAAAATAACTGACAATATATCAGGCCTGTTTGGCTTCACAACAGCTCCAATCCTTCGAATGCCATCATAAAAGTCTTGAACAGTGCGAATTACATTCACTCCGTTCTTCATGAAAAGCCTCCAGTTATTTGAGGGATGAAGGAGGTGAAAATCTACTTTGCACTCGGCACTCCAGAACATCCCATAAAAAGGTCCTATGATGTCCAGATCTGATAACTGGGGAGGCCATGTCAAACACCTTCCATCATGGCTGCCCAACCATGTTTAACAGTTGGCAGCAGACATTGTGGGCATCTTTTGGCTTTCTTCAAACGTAAACCCATCCGGATGTAGACAATAGGGAAAAGGATGACTGTTCAGGCCATATTACTTTTTTCCTCTGCTCTTGCGCTCCTTAACCAAGGTACGCATCGTTGTGTATTGGCCTGGGATACAAGCAGTTTGAATGGCAAGCTCACAACCTTTTGTTGACTGGGTCACAGAAGTGCAGATTACATTTTCTGGTCATTTTCCTGTTGAGTGTCCATCTATCCCAGTCGGTCAGCTTCAACTTGTGACCACTGTTCCGATTGTACATGTTTGGCATAGGAGGTGATGATTCTTGAGACTGTTCTCCTTGACACATGGAGTCATTTTGCAGTTTGTGGCTGTTGCACCTCCAATTCAGACATCGACTCTCTGGCATCTTTGGAACTCTTAGTTTCCTCACGTTGCTTTGGAAACTCAAATATTTAAGTGCCAATTGTCAGACCTTGATTATAGATGAGTAAAAACTCTTTATTCGCTTCATAAGTGTAAAGGGCACATGTCAAGGTCTGGGTAGATAAGCAAATGGTCAGTTCTCATAGTCAACATGTTGGATGCAGGAGAAATGGGCAGGAGTAAAGACCTGAGTGACTTCGACAAGGACAAAATGTATGCTCAAAATAGATGCTCTGACCCAGACGACTGGTTCAGAGCATCTAAAACGGCAAGGCTTGTGTGGTTCTCCCGGTCAGCAGTGGTGAGTACCTACTGACAGTGGTCCAAGGAGGGTCAAACCACCAACTGGCGACAGGTGTGGGCGCCCAAGGCTCATCGATGCGCAAGGGCAACAATGGCTATCCTATGCCATGCCATGCCATCATCTTCCGCTTATCCGGGGCCGGGTCGCGGGGGCAGCAGTCTAAGCAGGGATGCCCAGACTTCCCTCTCCCCAGACACTTCCTTCAGCTCTTCCGGGGGGACACCGAGGCGTTCCCAGGCCAGCCGGGAGACAACAATGGCTATCCCATCTGGTCCAAACCGACAGGTCTACTGTGGCACAAGTCACACAACATTTCAATGATATTTAGGTGCTCATGATGACCCCTGTCCATTGTAGAAAGTGTCTACAATGGGCATGCAAGCACCAGAACCGGAACCTGTAGCAGTTGATGATGGTCGCCTGGTCTGATGTGTCCCATTATCTTGTACATTACGTGGACGGCCGTGTACGTGTGCGCCAATTACCAGGGGAAGTGATGGCACCAGGAAGCACTGTGGGAAGACGACAAGCTGGTGGAGGGAGTGTGATGGGCAATTTTCTGCTGGGAAACCCTAGATCCGGGCATTCATGTGTACATCAATTTGAAACGTGTCATCTACCTAAACATCGTTGCAGACCAGGTACACCCCTTCATGGCAATGGTATTCCCTGATGGCAGTGGCCTCTTTCAGCAGGATAATGCACCCTGTCACACTGCTCACATTGTTCGGGAATGATTTGGAGAACATGAGTTCAAGGTGTTGCCCTGGCCTCCAAATTCTCCAGATCTCCATTAGATTAGGCATCTGTGGGATGTTCTGGACCAACAAGTCCAATCCACGGCGGCTCCACCTCACAACTTACAGGACTTGAAAGATCTGTTGCGAATGTTTTGATGCCTGATACCACAGGACACCTTCAGGGGTCTTGTAGAGTCCATGCCTCAGGCGATGTATTGTGGCATGTGGAGGACCAACAGCATATGAGGTAGGAGGTCATAATGTTTTGGTTCGTCAGTGTATATTCTGCTAATTGGCAATCAGCCACTGCAGTTGCATCTGTAATATAGTTACTTCAAAGTTAGTCCTTTACCATGTGGTGTCTACATTATTTTGTCCACTCCCTGTATGTATCATTAGATCACACTAAATAGTAGTTTAAATTATTAAAACAAAGTAACATTTGGTATAATGTTTTTCTCGTAACATTATTCGAAACACAGAAAAAAGAAAAAGCTAAAGAAATTTGAGAATATTAAATGCAAATAAAAACTGAACTTACAGGTATATTACTTCACAATGCTCAAAGTGACAAGAGGAAGAGGGAAAAAAAAAAAAAACAGGGTTGAGGAAATAAAGAACTTGCAGCAGAAAGATGAGTGCCAACCGGAAATGGTGAAAAAACATAGCAGAACAATGCTTAGAAAGGATGTCAGTGCAGACCATCAAAGTTGAACCCATGAGCAAATACAGAGACATGCATCGGGTGTCGGATGGTCAAAGCAGTATGGTTAGCAGTTAACACACATAATCCCACAGGGACCAATGACACAAAGGAAAACAGGGTTGGAGGAGGGGCTTGTGCAGCTCGAGTCTACATGGCCTCAATGACGTTGACATTAGCTTTTTGTTCCTCAAGAACAAATGAAGTTGACAGGTAAACAAGTCCACTAAGAAACGGTTAGCCATGAAGCTACACAAAGTAACATGTAATCTATGTAATCTATACGCGCCATCTTAAAATTTACAATATAATCACGTAAAATGACTGTTGGTAGACTGTAGGGTCCACAGAGAGGAGAGAAGGGTTTAGGGCGGGGGTGTAGTGTATACCCTCAGATGACTCCATTGGTTCGGCCTCAGCTGGGGCCTCGGCAACCAGCTCCTCTCCTGCAGCTTCGGACACTACAGGGGCGGTGTCAACCAGCTCCTCTGCTGCCGTAGCTTCCACTGGGGCCAGTTCAGCTACAACCTCTGCCACAGCCTCTACCGTGGCTTCCACGGGGGCTTCTGTAGCACCTTCAGCTGGGACAACTTCTACTGGAGCCACTGTCACGGGTTCAGCCAGTGCTCCTACAGGAGCAGTTTCTACTGGGACTTCAGCTGCAGCCTGTAGAGCAGGGGAGGTCTCCACAGCTGGGGCATTAGAGGTGGCTTCGGCAGGGGCTTCGGCGGCCGGGGAGGTTTCGACAGGGGCTTCGGCGGCCGGGGAGGCTTCGACAGGGGCTTCGGCGGCCGGGGAGGCTTCGACAGGGGCTTCGGCGGCCGGGGAGGCTTCGATAACAGGACCAGCTTGGGCTGCAGCAGAGGCTTCGGCGGCCGGGGAGGCTTCGACAGGGGCTTCGGCGGCCGGGGAGGCTTCGACAGGGGCTTCGGCGGCCGGGGAGGCTTCGACAGGGGCTTCGGCGGCCGGGGAGGCTTCGACAGGGGCTTCGGCGGCCGGGGAGGCTTCGACAGGGGCTTCGGCGGCCGGGGAGGCTTCGACAGGGGCTTCGGCGGCCGGGGAGGCTTCGACAGGGGCTTCGGCGGCCGGGGAGGCTTCGACAGGGGCTTCGGCGGCCGGGGAGGCTTCGATAACAGGACCAGCTTGGGCTGCAGCAGGGGCAGTGGCTTCAGTGGCAGGGGAAGCTTCAGCTGCAACAGCTTCAACCACTGGGAAGGTCTCCGCTACCACCGCAGGTGTGGCTTTGGGTACTGGAGCAGTGGCTTCTGCAGGGGCAGCAGCTTCCAAAATGGGTGCAACTTTGGCAACCGGAGTGGCTTCAATTGCAGCAGGGGCTGCAAGAGCTTCAGCTGCACTGGCTGCCACAACTGGCCCTGCTGCAACAGCTTCAGCAACAAGCTTAGGGGTGGCTGCAAGTTCTGCAGCAGCAGCAACTACAGCTGGCTTCGTGGCTTTCTTGGGAAATTCCACATATGTTCTGTGTGGGACAAGCTTCTCTATATCGAAGTACGTTTTGCTCTTTGACTTTTCTAGGACGGAGGGAAAACAAATTAGATTTATTTCAACTTACAGGCCTTTAGTGGTGTTGACAAGCCAGCCAAATTCTGATCTTACGCATTTATTGGTCTTTTAAACAACCAGATGAGAACTACTCACATCAGACATCTTTTAGAGCTGACCTGATTGATTACCAGAAATAAACAGAAAATCAGTTACCGGTGTAAACAACCTACGTAGCGCACAGCATGGTACCTAAAATGACCACATAAATGGCAATAGAACTCAACCAGCATGGCCAGACATGTATGGTGCCTAAGCTAAACATTGGCCACATTCAATATGATATTTTAAGTAAAGGACAATTAACGATTGGAATTGCCAGGGTCCTTACTATACGTGTCGACCTAAAAATATATATATTTCTGACGACTCTATATATTTAGATTCAAGGCTGTGTTTCATTAGGATACCATTTTTCAAACCCATTGCCCACCATACATTCAATGGCCAATTTATTAGGTACAGTGCCTACAGAAAGTCTGACCTACATACATTTAATAATGGACATTGTCATGTCAGTGCCATAAGTTTCAGGCATTTAAATCATATTTCTTCTAATTACTTTCACAATAAAATCCCAAATTTTTTTGTGATATCAAATAATTGGAAATACAAAACTAAAGGCTAATAGCCTAAACAAAAAATTGGTGGATTCCCCGTTGGCAGTAATTCCAGCTATCTCTGCAGGGATAGGTCTAACAATTTTCCACACCTAGATTTGGCAATCTTTTATGATACTTCTTTCCAAAACCGATCAAGGTCGATCAGGTTTCTTTGTGAATGTCAACAAAAAGCAATCTTCAAATCATGCCACAAATTTCATTGGATTCAACTTGGGGTTCTTGGCGAATAAAGGACACTTTTAGTAATTTCATTGTAGCTTTGGATATGTGCTTCCAGTCGTCCTCATGTCCAGTGTCAGCTTTCTTGCAGAGGGAAGCAGGTTTTCTTCAAGTACTTTTTATCCTGATGAGCATCCCTGTCCCTTTGAGAAACATCCCCACAACATGATGCTGCCACCCTCATGTTTCACAGTATGAATTGTGTTTTTTGGGTGACGTGCAGTGTTGTGGACAAACATATTGCTCCTACTTAGTCATCCAGCTTGGAGTCTGATCTGGGCAGGGTCATGGTGTTGCCATACATCTTCCACATGTCAATAATCATCTAGACAATGCTAAAAGGGTTATTAAAGGCCTATGAAGTCTTTATGAAATCTTGTTATACCCATTCCCTGATCTGTGTTTTTTCAAAACTTTTTCCCTTTAGTACTTTACAATTTTTTGCCGCTCATAATTGAGCGTGTTCAGAAATCAATACAAACAAACAGAACCTACAGAAACTGCTGAAATTCACCAGAAATTAAGTGAATCATTAATTTAAATGGTGAGGCCAATTAATTTAGTGTGATTTTGGATTGCTATTAAAAAGGCATGTGGATCCTTAAGACTGATTTCAGTTTTGCATTTCATTTTCCAAAATTACAAAATGTAACCCAAAACATATGGTGTTCAGATAGGTGAAAAGTCATTACTGGAATGCATCAAAAACTGAGGCACTAACAAGAGAACTTTCTTGAAACTTTTTTTGTGTGGGGGGGCGGACAGTGGGGGAATTATATAGGCACCATACACATCATTCAGCTGCTGTTCAAATAATGTAATAATTAGGGAAAAAGTGCCCTAAGCAACTTTGAGCAGGGTATGATTGTTAGAGCTAAACATACCGGTTTTAAGTGTCTCACGCAATGGTTGCCGTCCTAGACTGTTCACACACAACCGTTTCTAGGGTTTAATGAGACTGATGCAAAAAACAAAACATTGTGTGTGTGAACGGAAACAGCTTGTTGATCGAAAACAAAACGGTAAAAGGAAAAATGGCAAGACTTGTGGAACAAGTTAATCAAAATTAAAACTCCTAAAAAACTGGGTATGTACTTGAAATAACTTGAAATGTGTAATTAGATATTGGTCAACTTCATATTAACGGTGCAGGTCAATCTTCTGGGAAGGGAGGACTGTAGATTGTTCTGGTCTGGATATGAAAATGTCACAAAAGTAAACCTGTGAACAAGGCAAAAACCCTCTGGAAATGGGGAGTGTTATTCCTCTGGTTAGGTGCCAGTCAGATGAACAGCAATTGCATCAGTCTTGAAGTACTTTGGTATCTCTTCCTCTTGAAGGAATGCAAAATGGGATCTCTACCATTACAACTAGGCCCAAATCAAATACAGTGATGACAGCAAAGTCTCAATTTGTCATGAATAAATTGGGCAAATTCTAAGGTCATAAACGATTGTCTGAACTTTCAGCTGCCTCATTGTGACTCGGTCTACGTCTGATGACTATGTACCATTACTGAACAATGGCAAAAACGCTACCCTGCCAATGCCAGCTCATCTGGATTTCAATGCCGTACAGAAAATTCTGTGGGATCTTCAGAAAGAACTGAACTACCGGGTTAGTTGTCTTGGAAGTGGTTTTACTAAACTTGCTTATTGGATATGAAAAGTGGAACATTTTACATTGGATGACATATTTGGTTACTTTCACAGTAGCTGCAAAGTTTAGTAGGAAAATAAGAAGAAAGTGCTCCTCCTGGAGAAATCTAAATGTGTAGGTTTGTCACTTAAATGTGGCTAGAGCAATAGTTCTGAGCAGTCAAAATCCAATGTGACAAAATATCTGAAGCAAATTATATAATCTGGTCAGGTCGACATCAAGACTTAAAGTTGACCTCTTTCCACAATGTGACATTTAATAAACGAAAAAGACAATATGGTTTCAGGTCTGGGAACACCATAAATTCAACCATTAATAACTGAGGTATTTCTGGCCTATAAAATGAGTATCAAAACCTACTTTGTGGGCTGTTCTTCTTGGGCTGCTTGGGACCACCCGTTTTCGTACATAGGGCAGCTGAAGGGGCTCTCCTCAACGTGTTCCAGCTCTCCACCTGCAAGCACTGACGAAAGTAGACACCCATTAGTTACAACAATACTCTTAACGAAAGATGGCCAGACAAAATGTTTTGTTTTACAAATGTTATGTTGTGTATTGGCTGACTATAATGTTCATGCACATTAATTTAACTAACACAACACTAATAGCTTCGTGCCGTGACAGTATGTCCGGGCAGCAGCACGTCAATAGAACATAGCAAATTGTAGCTACCTAACTTACTAGCAGCGTTCATCTTAAATAAATACCTGCTGTGGATAAACTGAAAACGTTATTCACTGAAGAAAGAAAAAAATCGTTTAATAAATACAGTTCCCCCAAACAACGTAGGTCATCAGCTTTAGCTAGCTAACCATGTTCCTCAAATCCAAACGAATGTCAGTAGTCAATATAGCTACGTTTGTCACAAAATAAATGAAAATCACAACGTTGCCGCTTTTGGAAAGGGTCTCTTTGAAATAATTGTAAATAACGTTCTGCTGAAGTGTATGACATTTCATTACCTTGAGAGAGCCAAGTCGCCCCGTTCTAAGCAAGGAAGCCGCCATCTTTGCGCTTGTATAATACTTCAAACGGAGATACCGACGTATCTTGGTCCCAAAATCTGCCTGTGTACGTCCAACGAAAACATTACATTATTCTGTGACAATCAATTTATAACAGAGTTCATTTGGAACGTATTGCACAGTTTAAACTAGTCACTAACAAAGATGTGAATTGAAGGAAACAATCCACAACAACCATAACACGTCTGCAATTTCTAACCACGACTGAATTTTTAAATATTATTTTATACGATTTAAAATATATTGTGTCCGTTACGTTAGAGTATACATGTAAGCCCAGGGTCAAGATGACATTGTCATTAATGTTTACCACGTTTTTAAGGAAGTACTAGGCTCCAACATTCGGCATTCAATGGTGGACACTTTATTTACTAACGACTTAGCTATTAATTTAGAATTAAATTAGGAGTATCTACCAATGAGTCGAGAAGTACCAATCTTGAAGCCCCTGCTTCTGACCGGGGGAACAGCTTAAAAACGGTTTATGTAACTGAAGCTTACTAAACCAATGAAAGTACACGCCCCCTTATCCAGTCTGGGATTGCGAATCAATCGGTTCATTAACTTTGTAAATTAAGGGTTTATGGCTTAGATAATGTGTTTATCTTAAGTCGAAACATAAAATTATACGGTTGATTGACATAATATCGTCCAACATTTGTTTCCATAACCATGCGTAAAAAACTGAATTTCAAGTTAACGCATCATGTGTTCCGGCATTTTCTCCCTTGTTAAAATCACTTCATTGATTTGAAAGCAACAAATAGTGCTAACTAGTTAGACATGCTACGTGTCAATATTGAACTATAAAAGGACGCTTGCTAAAGGAAGCACTGTATACAGTTTGTTCCAGTTTTGTTGTAGCCAAGGACCTCAGCTTTTTCATCAACTTGGCACGCGTCCTCTGTACTTGACTCTTTCAGAAAAAACTGGTTGATAAAGCCAGCGTATAGAGGGGACGCCAGTATAGGCTGTTTGAGAAAGGGCCTAAAAGGCATAATTAAACAAGTTGATTTTATCCCAAAGACAATAATAATGGCTTTATGTTAGACCGGATAAACATTACAACAAAGGTAAGTGGTTATTTATTTTTCGAGAGGAGCCTACAAACGACTACATGTAGTCAAAACTCTATCAGCTCTACGAGCATCCTCTTACCCTGGTTGTACCTCAACCAGCAGGTACGTGTGGAGGACCGCAGAGTACCTTGACATGATATTGTTATTAGGTGACGTATAATAGGGGCGACAAATAGTTCCCTTTTGAGTCCCACGTGAACGGTAGTTGTAGAAGTAGCCATGGCAGCTCTTGACGTCTGTGGAGAATGGCTTATTTCAACTTGTGACAAAAAACTAATTGCAGTACACACGAAACAGAGCAGGTTTGTACACACGTGTGTGTGTCTGGTATATTGTATTATTAGTACAATACTATATCCATCCTAGGTTAGCGAATGGAAGGTAGCTTCGTATCATGCTAACTAGCTAACTTTTTGTACTATTGCATTGTATGAAATCTTAATCCACCTTGTTTTTTTCCTTGTGGTACCAGAGAACCATTTGTGTTCGATTGCAGCACAGCAGAAGCGAAGCCAAAGTGCACAGAGTCTGACAAAAGGTAAAACAAAACTCTCTAGCTAGGTGCAGTAGCCATGTATTTTCAGCCAATCGTCCTGACTGTCAGAACTTACCATATGTGTTGCAAACTCTACCTAAGTCTCGCTTAACTAATGCGTAATACCACGTCTGCCTTAGAGACGGTTGTTTTTTTCTCCACGCACTGCAGCTATTATGTTATATAGCAGTCATAAGCAGTTGTTTCTAAAGTGACCTTCACATTAAATATATACATTATTTGTATCCCGGCAGTGATGTCGGTGGATCGGAGGAGACCAGTAGTGATAGAATCTTGGCAGTTGCTGTATCTACTTCAGGGAAACGGGTGGCACTGACCGATGACACCAAACGCCTGGTTCTGTTCCAATGTGAACCCTCTTGGCAGGTCATCAGTACAAGGTATACAATCAACACTTTGAGAGAGATTTCGCAGCATATGGTTCAATGACTTCCTATGGTGATGATTTCTGCTTTTAAGCACCACTCAATTCAGAAAATGTAACTGAAATACCAACTCATATATGCTTTTGAATAAAAGTTGGGACTCTGTGTAAAATGCAAATAAAAACACAATGCAATGACGTGCAAGACATTTATCCCTATATTATATTGAAAATGGTACAAAGACAACATCAAATGTTGAAGCTGAGAAATGTTATTGTTTTTGGAAAAAGACATGCCCACTTTAAATTTGATGCCAGCAACACTTTTCAAAAAAGTTGGGCCAGGGGCATGTTTAACACTCTGTTGCATCACCTCTTCTTTTAACAATACTCTGTAAGCATTTGGGAACTGAGGAGACCAATTGCTGTAGTTTTGAAAGTGAAATGTTTTCCCATTCTTGCTTGATATAGGATTTCAACAGCTCAACAGTTTGGGGTCTCCTTTGTTGTATTTTCCGTTTCATAATGCACCACATTTTTTCAATGGGTGACAAGAATGGACTGCAGGCAGGTCAGTTTAGCTTTTACTACAGAGCCATGCTGCTGTAATATGTACAGAATGTGGTTTGGCAATGTCTTGCTGAAATAAGCTAAGCCTTCCTTGAAAAAGACAGCCTGGATGGCAGCATATGTTGATACAAGACAGGTATATATTGTTCAGCATTAATGGTGCCTTCACAGATGTGCAAGTCACCCATGCCATGTGCACTAATGCACCCACACAACATCACAGATGCTGGCTTTTAAACTGTGTGCTGATAACAAGCCAGATGGTTCCTCTCCTCTTTAGCCTGGAGGACGCAGCGTCCATGATTCCAAAAAAGAATTTAAAATGTTGATTCGTCAGACCACAAGATAATTTTCCCACTTTGCCTCAGTCCATCTTAGCAACAGTGGTAACTGGAAATATTCCTGTTTTTTCCAGGTGGGTGGTGCGAAGGGGCACGTCTCTAGTATTCACCAAGGATGAGAATGAAGTGTGGATGGCAGACAAGTCCGGAGATGTCTACTCCTTCTCCGTGGTCGAGCCCCAGAAGACAGGAGACTTGAAGCTGGGACATCTGTCCATGCTGCTATCCATGGTATAGAGCAGGGGTGTCAAACCGGTTCCACGGAGGGCCGAGTGTCTGCAGGTTTTTGGTTTTTCCTATAAATTGGTTCCTAGTTCATACCTACACAACCAGGTGAGGGTAGAAACTAACCAATCAGTGACCTAATTAACCAATCAAGTACAAGGAGAGAGCAAAAACCTGCAGACACTCGGCCCTCCGTGGAACCGGTTTGACACCTGTGGTATAGAGGATTAGTCTGTACACATAATACCTTGTAATTAATGGTCAGGCTATTGTTCTTACAGTTTAATGTTTTTGAAAGTCATTTTCTGAAGGATCTGCTCTAACTGATTAAGTTATTGAGAATGTCAAAAGTAACTACATAAGTCGGGGGGGTTAGCACAGTCCCAAGTCCTGCTTTACAAATCAGTGGTGGCGTGTCAGAGACCCTCAACGTGACCGTACGTTTTCAGTGTAGTACCATGACGTTCAATGTCTCATTGCAAGTGAACTCCGCAATTAACTGCTTGTCTATTTGGAATGCCTCCTTCTCTAGACGCTGACACCCGACAGCAAGTATGTAATCACCGCCGACCGCGATGAGAAGATCAGGGTGAGCCACCTGAAGTCTCCATACAACATCCAGGCTTTCTGTCTGGGACATTTGGAGTGAGTACAGCTGGCATACAAATCAGAGGAATGTCCACGGGAAGCAGTCCTCCACAGGAAGTTAATCCTCACCACAGTTTTCCTGATATTTAATTTCCTGATTATTTTTTTTTGGTTTTGTTTCATGCATAGGTTTGTCAGTTCTCTATTGGTTCCTCCAGGGCATCCACACTGGCTACTCTCTGGATCTGGGGTGAGAGATTCAGACCAGGGATCAGCCCCACTGCTAAAAACAAAATAATTTTGCAAGCTACTGCCTTGCTTTTATATAGGCACAGTGTTCTCTTGTCTGAGAAAGTACTGCACTGTGTTTTCAGTCAATATAGCTGATAATATAAATAAAACTAAGGGGGCCCTATAAATATAATTTTAAATGTTGTTTTGTAATTCCCAAAATTATGTTAATGATTAAAATGTTTCATTTCTACATTTCCAATAAAAATGTTGCCTGCCAGTGTGTCTGATTGGGCATGTGTGTTGACAGGACGGGACAGTGAAGCTCTGGGAGTACGAGTCAGGCCGGAGGGTCCAGACCTGGGATCTAAAGCAGCTGAGGGACATGCCAAACTCAGAAAACGAAAAGGTGACCGACCACCTAGATTACCAAATGAACCCAGTCGTCTGTGACAGAGGAGGGACAGAGTACCACCTCTTCAGGACATGGCTGTAACTAGTAGGACCTTGAATTGCTAGGGACCTCAAGATACAATATAATTGGATTAGGTAGGTGCTGATCCAATGCTGTGGTTTTGGTGCAGATGGGACTCTTGTCCTTGCTTGAAGAAAAAGCAAGTTCTACCATTGCAGTGCTCGGAGAAAGAGCTTTTGATTACTCATCGAAAATAATATCATGATGTTATCATCATGTCTAACTGCATTGATTATCTTCTCCATCACTAAGACTAGCAAACATTGCCGATAACTAGAGATTTTCTTCTTTTCGTTTTTTAGAAGTTGTGCTCCCACAGTTTATTTTATTTTTTCAGTTTGAGAATGAACACTGTTGGTAAAACATTTAAGAAAATCTGAATCTCATAGAATGACAGATTGACAACATATGTATACCAGCCAGAGGCAAGAAAACAGGGAAGAAACCAGGTTTAATAACTACATGGAATGAAACACCTTTCAGTTCAACCACTAAGTAATGATGATGCTGTAGATTTGTATCACCCTCCCACACCTAAAAAAAACGATTTCCCCCCACCCCTGAGCCAGGCTACAGGTTTGACATTATCATCTCCTCTGGCTTTGTTCCCAGAAGTCTGCGGTCAGCAGAATTGCTGGCTCCCCTTGTGGTCGTCACGTGGCCGTGCAGTGTGAAAGGTGGGTGCGTGTATCAGGAGAGATGAGGGTGTAGTTTGTACGTAAGTAAATGACTCCAATGTTGATCATTTGTGTGTGTGTGTCCCCTGTGTTTTGGTAATCTGCCCTGTGTTTTACCAGACTACCCTCAGTGCAGCTCTTTGCAGTGGACCAGGAGGGAGAAGCTCATTTGGTGCCCTCCAGTAGACTGACACTTTCCCACTGTCCTCTGGATTTGACCTTTGACCCAGAGGGTCGGCTATGGGTCCTGCTGGATAGCCGCGAGATGCCGTTCCTCATGTACACGCACACGGGTGGCAGCTGGACGGTACGGGTGTAGAGGCAGTACTAAACACATGACTCTACTGTGGTCATTTAGTAAACACACGACTCTACTGTGGTCATTTAGTAAACACACGACTCTACTGTGGTCATTTAGTAAACACACGACTCTACTGTGGTCATTTAGTAAACACACGACTCTACTGTGGTCATTTAGTAAACACACGACTCTACTGTGGTCATTTAGTAAACACACGACTCTACTGTGGTCATTTAGTAAACACACGACTCTACTGTGGTCATTTAGTAAACACACGACTCTACTGTGGTCATTTTTGGAAACACTGGATCTAGGTTGGATCTGTCTTCCTCCTCACTATGTTGTCGCTGTGCCGTTTGTTTCTCTGTAGCCCAACAGTGTGAGCCCAGAGCTGAAGAGAGTCACAGAGGCCCTTAGGCCGCACTGGGATGCACTTCAGAGTGAGTCATTTCAAACACTGCCCCCACATTACCATGACGACCTCCAACTACTCCCTCAGTAAAGAGGAGATCTAACCTGCCCCCACATTACCATGACGACCTCCAACTACTCCCTCAGTAAAGAGATCTAACCTGCCCCCACATTACCATGACGACCTCCAACTACTCCCTCTGTAAAGAAGAGATCTAACCTGCCCCCACATTATCATGACAACCTCCTACAACTCCATCAGTAAAGAGGAGATCTAACCTGCCCTCACATTACCATGACGACCTCCTAACTACTCCCTCAGTAAAGAGGAGATCTAACCTGCCCTCACATTACCATGATGAACCCGTCCTCCTGTGACTCCCTCAGTAATGAGAACTAACCTTCTGTTCATGCCCTTGGCTCTTTGTCTACCTCCTCGCGTTTTCCATAGCTGAGTATATCAACTGCAAAGGAGTCACAGACTTTCTTACTCTTGATTTTCTTTCTTGATTAGTGGATGCTCAGATACCAGCAACCCAAATCTGGATTAACTGTGTTGGATTGTTGTCATTCTAATAGTAAATTCCACCTCCTGAACTGTCCCACTGTCTCTCGCCCTCTCTCACCCCGGCTCTCCCCTCCGGGTCCTCCTCACAACAGTCTCAGCCGGGTTAGAGAGCCGCTTCCAGCACCTGTACAAGGTCAGCTTTGACAACATGGCGTCTTACAGGCAGAAGAAACAGGAGAGGCTTCAACAGCAGAATGAACACTGGGACAAGAAGAGGGGACCAGGGAATGTCCAGCAGTCCAATGGAGCCAGTAAGAAAGCCAAAGGCGACAAACCCGTGGCCCAAGCCTCTAAATGACAGGAGCGATATTATATATTTAGGTTTAAAATAGCGTCAGAGATTCCCCCTGTGTTCTTTGTTTGGATGTATATAGGCTGAAATGGCCCAGACCACTCGGAGATGCCTCGGGCAGCAGATGTCTGACGGAAATGTTTTATGATTATGTACAAAGAATGTTATTGTTTTCTTAATTTTATTTTGAAATAAAACATTGTGACTGACAGCTTGACACCTAAAAGGTGTCTGTTGTTGTTGTCGTCGGGTGTGACGTGACCTCTGTAATGTCGTACGTTGACCACTAGGAGTCCAACTCCTATTTGTTGTGACATTTTGTTGACCTTCATGGTACAGTCTGTCAACCTTTAACTTAACCTTGTCTTAACGTGCCCTGTCTTCATAAAAAAAAAACTAAAAAAATACTTTTTAACGTGTATGTTTTGTGTCACATTGGCATTTAGGCATTTCAACAACATCCTTTTGTTTGGTTCACCTTGCTGATCCAGGGATTCGATCTAGAAACCCTTTGGTTTTCGGTCAGTCTGCAGTTTTGTGTAGAGGCTTAATAAGGTCATATCCATCCGGTGTCTTAGTCCCATATCTTCAGAGCTGCCGACAAGAATAAAAACGCTCCGCAGGAGAAGGGATCATTAAAGTAAACATTTTATTTTTTTGTAGGAAAGCAAAAGTGCCTAGAAATCTGTACATTCTGTATAAAACAAAAACATTTTCCCTTCAAACAAAACACCTTGCGAGAGGAACTCAGTGAAGTAGTCTGACTGTACAAATTGACATTCCCTGATAAAAAAAAAACGCTGGATTGTCCAATCCGACAAGTCAGTCGGTCAGAGTGGCTTTGTCTCCGTAATCCTCATACTGACTGTGAACCTTCACTACCAGAGGAGGGTTGAGCTGAAACAGAGGAAGACAATTCACTCAAACCCACTGTCACATTGTTCACTCAGAGCCATTATTTACGGTATTGGTACAGGACTTGAACACTTCAAATTGTAGTGGTGGATGTCTGTTTTATGGTGCGCCTGATACCGTTGGAGAAAGAGATCCAGCAGTGCGGTACTAATTGAAAGGAGGCCGTGATGTATGCCACACCAGGGCTGCAGTATATGTGTTGTTGTTCTACTGTATTATTCATTTTCACAGTACACAGGCTGTGTAGGGTCATTTTAAAACCACCTACCTCTTGAGCTCTCATTTCCCGTTTCCTGTAGTCAAATTCTGGCTTTTCTTTCTCTGCACCTAAAGAAGAGACATTCACAGCAGAGCTGAAGTCATTGCTACACACCTAAAGGAGACATTTAGGCTTCTAAGTGACTCTGTGTTAAAGTCACTATCTCACAGTTCATCTGCGTCATTTTGGCCAGGAGGTTGAGTCGTGGTCGCGGCATACCGCACCTATGCCTGGGGCCTTGCATGTGGTGATAATTGGCTAAGCACCATCTAGGGTTGTTGCCGGACAAGGTTGTCGACACCTGTCATCTAGTGACTCCTTGTTGTGGGTCGGATGCCTGCAAGCTCAATTGCGGTGGTTGGCCGGTGAATTAGTTATCCAAGTGCTTAGCTGCTGAGGAATACTTTCTGGATGATTGAGCAGCATGAGAACTTGGGCAAAATGTTCTTTGGAGGACGCACGTCTCAATCTTCAACTCTCCCGAGCCTGCCAGCAGTTGCTCTGATGAGGCGAGGCCCAATGCACATATTGGGCTTTTTTGGAATTGGGAGAAGAAAAAAATAACATGCAAACTTGTCCTCCTTAAATGAATTAAATGAACACCTACAAATGCTCACACAAATAACTCTTGACCTCTGTCATAGCGTCGTCAATCTGTTTGAGCTCCTCGTATCTGTCTCTTGACTCCCTCAGTGGCTGGACCATCACCTCCTCGATCTGCGGGAACAGCTGAGACACAGAGGCTTCTTTTAGACAGGCAGCCTAAATCTGATCTCTTTTTTTTCTCACCTAGTTAGTGTTTTTCGCCAGACACGTCAGATGTTTTCGTATCCAGTCTTTTTCAGAGCTGATCTGATTGGTCGAAATAACAGAATTTGTCTGCCAGAAAAGGGAATCAAGGGTCTAGGGTCTATCATAAAACGGTTGCATCAATCCCCCGTCTTTATCGATTGCACTGCTCACCTTCATTACGGTCTCAAACATGGGGATGAGGACGAACTTGATGAAGCCTATCTGGGCGGTGGGCTTGGTGACCTTTTCTCTGTCCATGAACGGGGCGACAGGCAGACCCTCCGCTTTTTCCCTGTCACTCTGAGGACGGGATGGAGAACAGAGCACGCTGTCAGTGCAATCCATCAATTTGAATACTTAACTGTTGGGACACAATCGATTTTTCACACACAGACACGGGACTGACATAAGCCAGAGTAGTCTGTCCTGTCTGAAGCCGTGGATGCGGTATGGGCTTCCTACCTGCGTGAAGTATTCCTCCAAAAGGCAGTCCACCCAGGGCTCAGCCACCTCCATCGGTCGCACCTCGTTTGAGACGTCACAACACTTTATCAGCATCGTCTTTAGCTGGGGGTTAAAGGTCACACAGGGCAGAGATCAATATAGGGGAGGAGTCTACCGATGACCCAGACCGATGGCAGCACCAAGGACAAACACACACACACACACAGGGCTTTTTAATATAGTATTCCTTCATTGGGCAGTAGGTCAAATATACTGCACCAATGATAATGCACCAATTAGAAGGTGGTGTTTTATATAGGCGGAGTCATATTCTAGGGTTGGGCAAACTACCATAGTAGAGTGGGTCCTTACACAAGTGACGTGCTCTTCATCTGTGAAGTCAAAGCTGTCCACTTTATGTCTGAAGGAGTCCAGTATCTCCCCATGCCGAGCCATATCAGTGGCCAGGATCAGTGTGATGATTCCCTGAGACAGGAAGTGGACCAGTTAGACCAGGGGACCATGTTAGATTAGGCTCAGAGTCGGAACATTCCGGGAAACATTCAATGAATTCAGATTTCCCCCAAATCCCAGTCAGAGAATTCCAGGAATCAGGAGGGAACAAGCGGGGGAGTCCGGTATTCTCTGACCTGGTTATCTGGAAAAGCAACGTTTCACCCCCCCCCCCCAAGGATTCCACAAAACACCAATCAGACGACGGTCCCATCCACAACCTGGCGTATGTGTTGGAAGGACTCCGGGTCGAAGGTGGAGAGGATGTTGCAGTCGGGCTGGGACAGGATCTGGAAGGCCACGGCACAGTGGTGGTTTTCCAGCGGGGAGATGTCATTGTAGCGCACCGCCAGGTCCGTCCGCGCGTTAATCTGGTACCTGAGACAGAAGAAAACATGGTTTCGGGTTGTCCCGTTTTGTCCGATACGAAACCCTGGGTGACCCGACAAAGACGGAATGAGGAAGGGCTTCTCACGTGTTGTTGTATCCAGGGTGATCCAGGTCGTGGCACACTGCGGCTGTCATCAGAACCAGGATGTCCACCTGGTTAAAGGTCTCCTGAAAGACGTCAGGTCTCATTGTGAGTGTGACAACAGATGGGCCACCTGTGTGCACGCGTGTGTAGAATGCAAAATTGCACAGTTTGTACCGTGTTTGTGCGTTTGTGTGTCCGTGTTATACTAGCGGCGAGCAAAAACCCCAAGGATACAAGAACGAATCCCCCTTTTTGGGGACATTTTGCTGTCTTTTTTTCTAGCTTCGGGGTTAGGTTAAGAGTGAAGGCTACACATGTGGTTAGTGGAAGAATGTAAGTTTAGAGTTAAGCTGAATTGTTTGGGATTAGGTAAAAGGCCTGAATGTGTGTTTAATTAATGGCACGCTCTAATTCAGAGTCAGCCAATGCATATTAATAAGTTTTTCATACTGCTCCTCTGTGGGATTCAAACCCAACAATCCTGGCGTTGAAATAGCCACTCTCTACCGAGCTGCACCGGTTGTAACAATGATTATGAACAGGAACCATGTTTGGTTGAAGCCTGTGCGTGTGTGCGTGCGTGCGTGTGAGAGCAGTCTCATTAGCACTTCGTTAACATGGCAGACTAATACGTGCCCATTATAGCCTTTGATAAATAATAAGCTGCTTGAGCGGTTCTCCATGGCAACACGGGTCGAGAGGACGCCTAACAGAGCTTCTCCAAGGGACTTGAATCTCCCATTGGCACACATCTGTCAGCTTGTTTTCCTCTCCCTCATCCCCGCTCTTCATGAAGAAATCATTACTCATCCCGCCCTACCTCATCCCTCCAGTGTTTGTGCTGCACTTCAAGAAAGCCGAGTTATGACAGTAATGTTGCTGTCATCTCGCTGATATTATTGTCTTATTACTGTATCCTTAGTGTAGTATTACTTTGGTATTACAGAGGTATTTTGGTAGAGTTAATGTCGTTTTAAGGTGGCATAACCGTGGTATTAATGTATCAGTGTGATATTAGAGTTATTATTCTATTATTATTGTAGTATTACTGTGGTATTCATGTAGTATCAGTATGATATTACTGAGTTATTATACTATTGTTATTGCAGTGTTAGTGTAGTATTACTGTGCTAATCGTGTACTTGGGTGTTAATACCTGTAGGCCACAGAGGCAAATCATGCTGTACATCATCTGGGTGACACAAAAGCAGTGACGGAAGTTATGGAAGGGATTCATCCTGTAGTTGTCATGGATACAAAGCTGCAGGAGGTTGAAGACACGAGACAGTCAGACGGAAAGAACCAACCGGACGCTAGTGACCTTCGAACACGTGGTGCGTTACATAACACTCCGTCTTACCAGCCACCTCTTCAGTGTGACGGGGTTCATGTTGAAGTCCCTGACCAGGTCCAGGTCGTGGTACATGTGCTCCAGGCAGCTCAGCATCTGTCACATGAATCAAGGCGGAGCGGTGAGATGGTGTGAGCATGAATCAATGATGAACGGTGAGATGGTGTGAGCATGAATCAAGGCGGAGCGGTGAGATGGTGTGAGCATGAATCAATGATGAACGGTGAGATGGTGTGAGCATGAATCAAGGCGGAGCGGTAAGATGGTGTGAGCATGAATCAAGGCGGAGCGGTGAGATGGTGTGAGCATGAATCAATGATGAACGGTGAGATGGTGTGAGCATGAATCAAGGCGGAGCGGTGAGATGGTGTGAGCATGAATCAATGATGAACGGTGAGATGGTGTGAGCATGAATCAAGGCGGAGCGGTGAGATGGTGTGAGCACGAATCAAGGCGGAGCGGTGAGATGGTGTGAGCACGAATCAAGGCGGAGCGGTGAGATGGTGTGAGCATGAATCAAGGCGGAGCGGTGGGATGGTGTGAGCATGAATCAAGGCGGAGCGGTGGGATGGTGTGAGCACGAATCAAGGCGGAGCGGTGAGATGGTGTGAGCATGAATCAAGGCGGAGCGGTGAGATGGTGTGAGCATGAATCAAGGCGGAGCGGTGGGATGGTGTGAGCATGAATCAAGGCGGAGCGGTGGGATGGTGTGAGCACGAATCAAGGCGGAGCGGTGAGATGGTGTGAGCATGAATCAAGGCGGAGCGGTGAGATGGTGTGAGCATGAATCAAGGCGGAGCGGTGGGATGGTGTGAGCATGAATCAAGGCGGAGCGGTGGGATGGTGTGAGCATGAATCAAGGCGGAGCGGTGAGATGGTGTGAGCATGAATCAAGGCGGAGCGGTGGGATGGTGTGAGCATGAATCAAGGCGGAGCGGTGAGATGGTGTGAGCACGAATCAATGATGAACGGTGAGATGGTGTGAGCATGAATCAAGGCGGAGCGGTGAGATGGTGTGAGCATGAATCAAGGCGGAGCGGTGGGATGGTGTGAGCATGAATCAAGGCGGAGCGGTGGGATGGTGTGAGCACGAATCAAGGCGGAGCGGTGAGATGGTGTGAGCATGAATCAAGGCGGAGCGGTGGGATGGTGTGAGCATGAATCAAGGCGGAGCGGTGAGATGGTGTGAGCACGAATCAAGGCGGAGCGGTGAGATGGTGTGAGCACGAATCAAGGCGGAGCGGTGAGATGGTGTGAGCATGAATCAAGGCGGAGCGGTGAGATGGTGTGAGCACGAATCAAGGCGGAGCGGTGAGATGGTGTGAGCATGAATCAAGGCGGAGCGGTGAGATGGTGTGAGCACGAATCAAGGCGGAGCGGTGAGATGGTGTGAGCATGAATCAAGGCGGAGCGGTGAGATGGTGTGAGCACGAATCAAGGCAGAGCGGTGAGATGGTGTGAGCATGAATCAAGGCGGAGCGGTGAGATGGTGTGAGCACGAATCAAGGCGGAGCGGTGAGATGGTGTGAGCATGAATCAAGGCGGAGCGGTGGGATGGTGTGAGCACGAATCAAGGCGGAGCGGTGAGATGGTGTGAACATGAATCAAGGCGGAGCGGTGAGATGGTGTGAACGAGACTGTTCTAGGTTGACCATCTATAGGAAGGTCACGTTCTGTGGAATTGGTGTTATAACAGTGTTGGACACTTTCAGTGTCAATTTCTCAAGAGCCACTGCACATCCCAATGTAGGGTTCTGTAAATTCCTTTACATTAAGATATACAATACACAGTATTTTCAAGGCAAATGCGTTAAGTCATGGCGGTGGCAGGTAAGATCATGACAGCCACAACCCTAATTTTTCACGCCCCCTGGAAACAACACACGCGTTTACATTTAAAACACCCAGGTGCTAGGTCAAACAACTGCTTAAAACAACTAATGGTTAAACTAACCAGTTTCTTGGTAATCCAAACATCCCACAATGTCAGGTTAATCACACAACCCAACGGCCTGGCTCCAAGTTAGCCCGGCATGTGTTCTGACCACTATTTACCAGTGCTGGGTTGCCAGATTCTTTCGCTGTGATGGGCCGACCCCCTCTCCTCACCTCATTGGGCTCCCACTGCCATACATTGAAGGTGGGTTTTCTGAGAGCTTCCATTGTCTCCTGAGACAGATGATACTACACACACACACACACAGATGCACACACACACACACACACACAGATGCACGCAGAGAGTGCGCACAAGAGAGACGGACAGCAGCCGGGGGAGAGGGAAGAAAAAAAGAGAGGGTTTTGCGTGAGGTCAGCTTCTTACCTCGCTGGATTCCCACAGCCAGGGGTCAGAGGATGGGCTTTCTGAGGGCGTCTGTGGTCTGCTGGGAGTGCGTGCACTTCAGGCGACAGAGCTCCTAGTTAGCCCTGTCTGTTTCCGCTGGCTGTGGGCTAACCTCTACAAACACACACACACACCTGGGCCCACCAGACCACAGATTTCAACTGTTCCCCCTGTAGTTCTGTAGATGAGGCAGCCTGCCACTGGGGGCAATAGGACTACGCTTACCTGTGAAATCTAGCTAGGGTGAACACTGGCACAGCTGAGATGGCGCACAACCGACTCATTGACGAAACACACTGACAGTGAAGTGGGATCTGGAGTTGGCATATCGCTGCCTTACCTTGGGGTAAGAGGGAACGTCTCTGCGTAGTGTCAGCATCTTGTTGTCATCCAGGAAATGACTATGGTACAAAGCGAGCAGTAACCAATCAATAAAGTGCGATCATAAAATAGACAGACACACACACACACACACACACACGTTAGGATGATATGAAAGATGAAGATTAGCTGACATATGACCATATCATGAGGCTTATATAACGTAGGGGCATTCTGCTAAACTACACCTTTCTGATCCTGTGTTTCTGTGCCATAGATTAGGGCTACAGAACTCTGGTCCAGGACGGCTGCAGACACATTTTGTTTTTAACCAACCTGGAAGAGCATAATCTATTGTTTTTGCTTGAAACATTTCCAGGTGAATCAATTAAAATACTCAACGACAACTGAGTGAAAGTCAAAACACAGAGTTTACCATGAAAGACCCCGCCAGGTCTGAATCAATCAACATTGCAGTCAAGTATATCAACTCTTTCTAAATACTCATTACATTCCTGGTCCTGTCCTTGGTATGCAGGCGCCCAGGCAGTCACTGTTAGCCCAGACAATCACTGACACAAAACTGACGGCTGTGGAATCTCTCTGAAGCTCTTGTTCTCCCAAACAAACCGAAGGCCACTAGACAGTCGTCACCCGATGTTAATGAAGACCAGCCACACACACACACACACACACACACACACATACTACAGTATAACGATGTGACATGACTGTAACAGCCCCAATTATCATTTCTAATAAATGTCTCTGTCTCTAACTACACATTAGCATTTACATTGAATGTGTATCGTGCACCATTGATGTGTAATGTCCATTGATGTGTAATGTCCATTGATGTGCAATGTCCATTGATGTGTAATGTCCATTGATGTGTAATGTCCATTAATGTGTAATGTCCATTGATGTGCAATGTCCATTGATGTGTAATGTCCATTGATGTGCAATGTCCATTGATGTGTAATGTCCATTGATGTGTAATGTCCATTAATGTGTAATGTCCATTGATGTGCAATGTCCACTGATGTGTAATGTCCATTGATGTGTAATGTCTATTGATGTCCAATGTCCATTGATGTGCAATGTCCATTGGAAGTGCCTAACTTCAGGAGTTCAAAATTGACTGTAACATGATTATAACTAACGGAAATAACGTTCTGATTCACATTGGACATCGTTGTTTGGCTCGAAGGCAAAGCCAGAGGTCAAGTTTAAAGTATGATCTAATAACCACATGACTAACCTGTTGTTCCTGGAGGCCATCTCCTCCCGGAGTTTCTTGATGTCACTGCGGCATTTCTCTATCTCCACCACCTTCATTCCCTCCACTGCAAAGAAATGGGGGGACGGGGGGGACACCGACAGTCAGGTGACATCGGCCTGAGGCAGTCTGTTACCCCCGGAACAGACAAAACTCACGACACCCCGAGCCTGTTGCAGTACGAGCACTCGACGATGTAATGCTTATAGACTGATTCCATTTCCCATCAGCCACCACAGGGATGCGGATGTAACATGTGAGTAGGGTACAGAACAAACTGTGATGGAACAGCTGAAGGCCATGGTGTTGTCTGATGTGGTAAGTTTAAAAACAACACAGTAAACCTGATGTTCAACTGAACCATATCAAGTCATCTTTATCTATTCTCTTTTATAGCCATTTGTTTTTCTTTTTACAATCTGATTGCAGAGATTTAACATGTCAAATCAAAGCTCAGAGAGACGCCTGTGAGCACGCGGTGGGACAGTATGAACTGACTTCCTGGAACACAGCATGGACACGGGTGTTAAAGGAAGTAGTAGTTCGTGAACTACAAGATTACAGAAAGCAATCACAGCCTTGATATGGTAATCTTTGTTATTGTAGTGTCTAGTTGAGACAACCTTGATGCCAAGGCTACAGTTGGCATTGTATAAGTCTACGATAAAGCATATCTTCCACCTAGCTCATTGTTTTCGTATGGGATTTCTGTGTGTTCGATGTCCTGGTGAATAATAAGAGGTCAGAGACTTGAATTGGAGATCATACTAGCCTGAGTATTTACGTACTTAATCTATAGTCTTGACACCAATGAAATAGCAGGTAAATAGGAAATGTATGGTACTTCATATCTGCTATTTACGTTGCACAACAGGGGCCAAACATCAAATTAAAGATACATTTTGGGTGTGTAGCTAATTTTGCAAGACCATTTAAACATGTAAAGACATGAATTCAAGCAGAACCAAATTGCATAGTAAAATGTCTCAAGACACGAACACCTTTCAAATGGTCACATTTAGACATGCACATGTATTAATGTCCGTTTCCCGGCTCACACTCTTGGAGCTGCAATTTCTATTAACATTTCCCAGCCTGCCAAGTTAATGAGTGACGAGTAAACCTGTTGAAAAATATGCCACTCAAAAAACGGGTATACTGCATGCTTTACTGCGCACTTTCAGTGAGGCTTCGAGTGCCTCAGAAAGAGGCCTTCACTCTGCAGTCCAACTCATCCCAAACCATCTCCAATAGGTTGAGGTCGGGTGACTGTGGAGGCCAGGTCATCTGATGCAGCACCATCACTCTCATCCTTGGTTAAATAACAGTTTGCACAGCGTGGAGGTGTGTTTAGTGTTATTGTCCTGTTGACGAACAATTGATAGTACCCCTATGCTTTGAATTCTAAATAAATCACAGTGTCATCTGCAAAGCACCACCACGCCATTATACCTCCTCCTCCATGCTTGACGGTGGGAACCGCACATGTGGAGATCATCCATTCATCCACTCTGTGTCTCACAAAGAAATGGCGGTTGGAACCAAAAATCTCAAATTTGAACTGATCAGACCAAAGGACAGATTTTGACAAGTCAAATGTAAATTGCTTGTGTTTCTTTGGCCCAAGCAAGTCTCCTTCACATATTTGTGTCCTTCAGTAGTGTTTTTTTTGCAGTTCAGGAATGTTTTGTGGAGCACACAAACAAGTTCAAGGTGTTGACTTGGCCTCCAAATTCCCCAGATCTCAATCCAATCGAGCATCTGTGGGATGTGCTGGACGAACAGGTCCGATCCATGGAGGCCCCACCTCGCAAGTTACAAGACTTAAAGGATCTGCTGCTAACGTCTTGGTGCCAGATACCACAGCACACCTTCAGAGGTCTAGTGGAGTCCATGCCTCGACGGGTCAGGGCTGTTTTGGTGGCAAAAGTGGGACCTACACAATATGTATTTGTGTGTATGCATATAATATTTATATGTCCATAGAATCAGCTGCATTAAAAGATAGACACTTTTGCTTAGAGTATTGATATATTATCAATTGACTGGACAGTGCTCTCCAAATCTCCAAAGGCAATTTTTAAGGCTGAAGTTTTATTAATAGTGAGCTTATTATTCATCTAATCTTTAACCTGAGACATGAAGGTTGCTACCTAAGGGCAGCCATGATGGATTTATTGACTATGTATGAATACGATGTATATGTATACACTCACCTAAAGGATTATTAGGAACACCATACTAATACTGTGTTTGACCCCCTTTCGCCTTCAGAACTGCCTTAATTCCACGTGGCATTGATTCAACAAGGTGCTGAAAGCATTCTTTAGAAATGTTGGCCCATATTGATAGGATAGCATCTTGCAGTTGATGGAGATTTGTGGGATGCACATCCAGGGCACGAAGCTCCCGTGGGGGCCATTTCAGTACAGTGAACTCATTGTCATGTTCAAGAAACCAATTTGAAATTATTCGAGATTTGTGACATGGTGCATTATCCTGCTGGAAGTAGCCATCAGAGGATGGGTACATGGTGGTCATAAAGGGATGGACATGGTCAGAATTTCCACCACCGTGGCATTTAAACGATGCCCAATTGGCACTTAGGGGCCTAAAGTGTGCCAAGAAAACCTCCCCCACACCATTACACCACCACCACCAGCCTGCACAGTGGTAACAAGGCATGATGGATCCATGTTCTCATTCTGTTTATGCCAAATTCTGACTCTACCATCTGAATGTCTCAACAGAAATCGAGACTCATCAGACCAGGCAACATTCTTCCAGTCTTCAACTGTCCAATTTTGGTGAGCTTGTGCAAATTGTAGCCTCTTTTTCCTATTTGTAGTGGAGATGAGTGGTACCCGGTGGGGTCTTCTGCTGTTGTAGCCCATCCGCCTCAAGGTTGTGCATGTTGTGGCTTCACAAATGCTTTGCTGCATACCTCGGTTGTAACGAGTGGTTATTTCAGTCAAAGTTGCTCTTCTATCAGCTTGATTCAGTCGGCCCATTCTCCTCTGCCATGTGATTAGTTGATTAGATAATTGCATTAATGAGAAATTGAACAGGTGTTCCTAATAATAGTTTAGGTGAGTGTATATACACACATATATACATAACACTGGTTTTAACTGAAATGCAAAAACTGCTGAATCTTATAAAGTATAGAAACTCATACATCCTGTGGTATGAAGTCCCTGTATCGGAAATCTCAGTTAATTTATTGTAATTTTATAATATTGTATACAACAATATCATAATTATTCTAGTTTATTATTCTATATAGTGCTGCTGTTGACATCCTGGTCCACTCTTGAACTGATATGGTTTCTTTGTTATGCTTCTATCCCAAGATGAGAAGCCCATGTACACTTTCAAAGGTCTTCTCCTGACTGTTCGGAATGAACGCTCCTGACTGTTCGGAATGAACGCTCCTGACTGTTCGGAATGAACGCTCCTGACTGTTTGAAATTAACGCTCCTGACTGTTTGGAATGAACGCTCCTGACTGTTTGGAATGAACGCTCCTGACTGTTTGGAATGAACGCTCCTGACTGTTTGGAATGAACGCTCCTGACTGTTCGGAATGAACGCTCCTGACGGAATGAATGATTGCTCATGCAGAAGTAAACATAAAATCGGTCATAAACAAGCATTCATTTTCAGATACATTAAACACCTCATCACCTTGCCTCCCACATGTCTTGAAATTTTTATCTCAAATTTTTTACCAGCAGAGGTCAAAATAAGTGGACCTGTTCCAGCAGTGGGCTTCGTCAGCAATGGGAAAGCATTGTCCACCCACTCATACCATGTACAAATGACATCACATTGTTTTACTATGTTCTGCATTTCAGTGCATCTGTTCTGCCGTCCCTTTACCGCCCCCCCCCCGGGGAAGCTAACAGACAAAACACTGTAATTTCAGTAGAGGCTTTCCTCTTTAGAGATGAACAAACACACAAACAGACAAACACAGAACACACACAGGGAGACAGCAGTATGACTCACACTCTACTCTTTTCTCCAACATGGTCAAACGGTTTGTCACCTCTGTCTTCAGCTCGTTGATTTTGAACGCTCTGCAGACGAAGAGAGATACACGGGGGAAAGAAAAGTAACGTGAGGGGGAGAAATGAGACAGGAGAAGAGGGAAGTCAAAAGGGAGTAATTATCTACAAGCGGTCAACTCAACAAAACAGTCGCACAAAAAAATACTGAAACATTTATGAAATCAAGAGAGCAGAATTTTTTTCCTGAAAAAAGCAAGAGACAAAATCTCCATGAAAGCGACATCAGTGTTCCTCACCTGGAGAACTGCTCCGCCACCTGTGTCAACACGTTCTGGAAGAGTTCCTCTTTATCTGTGGGAGGGGAGAGAAGGACAGCAACCCCAATCACACAGTCTGTGCTTGTCACGACAAAACTGCACACGGGTCAGATGCAATGAACTGCCAGTCGGACGTCTTTTAATAAGATCTAAAGCCTGTTGTAACAGATTGATTGCCCCTTCTATAACTCAACACACACACCATACGTAAAGCAATAACAGCAAGAGTGTGGAACGAACACAGATGATGCCAACTTGTTATTTTAATAAAAGCACTTGTAATTTCCCTTTCCACATGCAGAAAATAACTCAGTGACAAATGCAAAGCCCTGCTCTTAGCGCTCAGCCGACTAGTGGACAAAGTTCACCTCAGGGGCCAATAAAAGTGCAGTTATGTGAACTAGTAAAACCACCGGGAATCTACTGTCCTGGTTATTGCTAGAACGCACTAAGACCTGGTTCTAAGACGGAGAACGTGAATGTGTCTGCCTCGCTACACTGTAAGAAATATCTGTCTTGTCAATTATATTGAACCTGTTTTCAGGTTAAATAAAATCTAACCATCCTTAAAAGAAGGTAAATTTTTTCTTAACAAGCTAGAATATACCGCTTGTTTTTACAAAACATGCCTAGATTTTGCGTATCGGATAGGATTGAGAAATGGAACGAACCAAACACACAAATTCTTGGTTTGAATTATGATTCCTATTCAGTGTACTGCGTTTTAATGCATTTTATTGTATCTGAAAGGTGAAAATAGGTAACTTCTGAAAAAACACAACATCGGCAGGGTCAATGGTTGTGAGAATGTAAGACAAACAGACTAACTAACTAACAGCTGTTGTTCATAGGATCTTTACGGGATATTTCCCAGCATTCCTGTATGGGTGATGACTGACAATAAGGATATTGACTGACAATGAGGTTGTTGTGTTTTTAGCCACAGTGTTTTTGTAACACAGTTAAATCAGACAGTATTACTACATTTCCCTCCATAAACTGAGATCACACAACATAACTGAATTGTCCACATTTTGAACCCTCTTCCTGTCTGTTAGCGCCCAGCATTGTGGCTGTTGTTTACATGATAATGATTACACTTCTTTATGGACAGTGTGCACATTAGGAATGTGGGTTAATGTACTGTGCCTGGGGTTGGAACAGAATTTCTTCTGGCTATCACTGTCATCCAAACGGACATGACTGAACTTGTAATTGTAGTATAATGCATCTTTGAGAAATAGCTATGACATTGCAGCTTTGGCGAGACATCTGTCACAAAAACAAATGGTTTACTTTCAGTCAGTCCCCGGGTATGACAATTGGACAGTGCCCAAACCACCTTCATTCACTGAACAATTTATTTGAAGAGAAACGTGGATGCCACCGGACGCCAAGCCTTCCAGGTACTAGAATTACATCCCTGGCTTCACTTCCCTGATTTACACTATTCAACAGAAAATAATGAGCAGTTTGATTCAGCATATAAGAACCCGACACGGATGACCAGGCATGTCTTGCAGAAGCCCAATTAGGAAGATATTGCCCTCCAATCAAACTCTAGCCCACAAAGTCCTGGTTCTACCGTTTGGTCTCTCATCCCCCTCGCCTCGTCTTTTCCAAGTGGGTGGAGGAAGGCCTGGCTCCTGTCCCCAAGAATTGTGGGGTCAGGCGATCTGTTGTACCACGAGGTCTGTGGCTGAGCATGTCACCACAGAGGGTGAAATGTTTTCACCTCTGCTCGGTCTGATTTCCGCTAGGCAACTCAGTGGAGCTCTGTACAGCCCTACACCTACTGTAATGTAGATTTAAGAATTAACTTGTTTCACTGCATCCAATACTATCCAAGCGTTTGGATGGGTGAAGTGTTGTTTAGAAAACGTGACATTTTCTTTCATACTCTGATTTGTCAGACGCAAGACAAAAGTTTTGTACAATGCCCCTCATTTCCTATCGCCACGCACATCTTCAATGATGGCAGTCTATGCTTGAGGTACTAGCCAACGATTGAGCTACCCAAGCATTCTGTTGGCAGTCTATACCTGAGGTACTAGCCAATGACTGAGCTACCCAAGCATTTTGTTGGCAGTCTATGCCTGAGGTACTAGCCAATGACTGAGCTACCCAAGCATTCTGTTGGCAGTCTATGCCCGAGGAACTAGCCAACGACTGAGCTACCCAAGCATTCTGTTGGCAGTCTATACCTGAGGTACTAGCCAACGACTGAGCTACTCCAAACATTCTGTTGGAGTCGTCCACAGCAAAGTTCCTTCCTGGTGTCTAAAGGCATCCAATAGAGGGACTCTGAGGTATTACAGCAAGGGCCTCAGGTTGTCATAGCAATTTTCCATCCATGTTATTCACATTCGATGCCAACGGGACGCTGTTAACGTTCTCGAAAGCCAAACCTGATCCAACCGGGAGCAAAGGTCGACAAGATCCAATCTGAAATTTGACCAAGACAAAATAAAGCTGGGTATCCATTAGGCCCGAGTTGATCAGAAAAACATAACTAAGGCTTATACATGCTTTTGTGCCCCATGTGACTGTCGGTTGTCATGACTGGCAGTGAGCATTAACATTTCACAGGCATTTTCGGTAGTAGCCTGGCCTAGCTAAGACATGATGTGCAGTCCACAGCTTACTATTTTCACTATGATGTCCCTATTTGAAAATATTGAGACAAAAAGGGAAGGCGAATGTCCCGAAATCACCGTATCCATCTTACTTCAGGAAGCTCTCTTTGTCTCTGTGTGAATTAATATGTTATATTACATCCTACTGCTTGAGCGTGCACACAAGTACCCCGCCTGGCATGTGCTCACACAGTGGTCTATACATTTCAATCGGGATGTCTGACAGCAAGCAAGTAATTTTCTCAACTCACCTCCAGAACAGCAGAGCTTCTAAAGGGAATGTTTTGTCACCTAACACAGAAAATCAGGCATGTTTTATATCCACTGGGATAACAAATTGCAATAGTTCAAGATAATGTGCGATAGTTAAAAAAAAATATATATATTTCATGCCTAACCACCACACCTGAGTGTGAAAAAGAAACACCTTCTGATCAAATATCACCAGTAGAGACGTCATAAAAGGCTACCTGAACACTTGCGCAAACAGCTGTCCCAAGCTTACTGATGCAGAAAACAATCAGTTGGAACGATGTTGCAATAGCCTTATGTAAGTTCTTTATAACAACAGCACATTAGTCTGACAAGGAAGAAGCAGATAGGCGAGAGAGATGAATGCTGTAACAACTTGTTCTGAACCCAATGTAATACTTAGCGAATGTGATTTATAGAGGGTGTTTATCATTTATAATTAGGGCTAGCTGTCAAGGTAAGGCACTTCTTAGGCCGTACTTATCTCACTGGTAGGCGGAGGTTATCTCTGAGGTTTTTAAATGTAAAGGACAGGTGTTGCCCTGCAAGGTACACACGCTAACTAGTGGGCGCCCCTGTGAAGCTTAGCTGGTGAAGCATGGCGCTGTAAAAGGCATGCTGTAATATGGGCACTCACTGCTGGAAATCTCTGGGTCTGCTAAGTAACGTAAAAGATAAAAGGATTAAAGTAGGACAGTGACATCTTGGGCACTTGTTCAAAGGGACTGACACTGGCAGATGGTATTGTGGGTTTTGTTTGTGTCTTATTATTACTTAGTATTATCGCATGAATATCATAACCACCCAGTGTGGTGGCCTGGACGTTTTCCTCTGCCTTTTCAAAAGTCTCTTTTTCAGTGAATGAATGTGTTTTTTTGGGGAGAAACCAGTTGTCTTACCCTCCCTCAGGGAACAGCGGTTATAGCGTCTTACCCTCCCTCAGGGAACAGCGGTTATAGCGTCTTACCCTCCCTCAGGGAACAGCGGTTATAGCGTCTTACCCTCCCTCAGGGAACAGCGGTTATAGTGTCTTACCCTCCCTCAGGGAACAGCGGTTATAGCATCTTACCCTCCCTCTGGGAAAAGCGGTTATAGAGTCTTACCATCCCTAACTGAACAGCAGTTATAGAGTCTTATCATCCCTAATTGAACAGCGGTTATAGAGTCTTACCATCCCTCTGGGAAAAGCGGTTATAGAGTCTTACCATCCCTAACTGAACAGCAGTTATAGAGTCTTATCATCCCTCTGGGAAAAGCGGTTATAGAGTCTTACCATCCCTAACTGAACAGCAGTTATAGAGTCTTATCATCCCTAATTGAACAGCGGTTATAGAGTATTACCATCCCTAATTGAACAGCGGTTATAGAGTCTTACCATCCCTAATTGAACCATGGTTATAGAGTATTACCATCCCTAATTGAACAGCGGTTATAGAGTCTTATCATCCCTAATTGAACAGCGGTTATAGAGTATTACCATCCCTAATTGAACAGCGGTTATAGAGTTTTACCATCCCTAATTGAACCATGGTTATAGCTTCTTACCATCCTGAATTGAACCATGTTGTCTTACCCTCCCTCTGGGACCATACAATAGGTTACAGATGGTATCTTTCATTTTGATCTCTTTCATTTTGACCGCTTGCAGTTTAGATTAAATGAAGCTTGCCCTTAAGACCATTCCTTCTGCTCGTAAAATAATGTCCAACCTTACCTTGTTAAAATTAAAACAATATCGAAAATAAAGTAGATCTACATACACATATCTCTTAAATTGAATGTATTTACATTATTACAAACGTGTTGCTTCGTAGTCAAAGCATGTGTGTGTGGAAAACCCATGGCCTCCTGAAACTCACCACCAAGTTGTCCTCCACTGAGTGGCACCACTTTGTATGGAGACCTTCAACACAACAGAACACAAATACATACACTCAAGTCAGTGCTGGCATTAAGAGGAGCAGAAATCAAATGCAAATCTTTCCTCTCTCTTCTTCCTCCCACTGTCTTACTCAGCATCTGAAGTGTGGTGACACGTTGGGAGCAGTGTGTGAGTGTGTGTGTGTGTGTGTGTGTGTGTGGAGTGCATAGTGGGATGTGTTGTGGTTTAATGGAGATGATGAAAAATGTAAAACACACATGCACACAAAGTTTTAAAATGACTGAAGAGCTGCCTCCGGCTGAAGTTTGTCTGATGAAGAAAATACTCCAGATAAGAGGAAGATAATGCATGTGGATGGGGAGGGAAGGCAGGGGCTGTGTGAATGTGTGTGTGTGTGTGTGTGTGTATGTGTTTGTGCTCGTATGCGTGAGTGTATTGCTGTAGGCGGTCATGTTGGGGATGAGTGGCAATAATGAGAAATACACGCGCACACACGCACACACAAATTAACGGTTATAATTACAGTTAAAGAAGACAATGAAGTGATGGCTGTGTGTGTGTGTTTGTGTGTGTGTGTGTGTGTGCAGGTTTTACTCTACTTGTACCACCAAAAACCCAAGTAAGATAGTTAAACAAAATCAATCTGACATTCTGTGGAAACGCAGCATGTCCCCATGAGGAATATGTTCAACATAGTGTTCACAGTAAACGTTACGTTTGAGTTAGATTTGGGGTTCAGAGGAGAAGTGGGAGTTAGCGTTAGGATTTAGAGTTACATTCAGGGTTAAGGTCAGACTTAAGGGTAACAGGAAGTGGAATGGTCATGCTTTCGGGGTCCCAGCCAGGTCGTCGCTGTAAATGCAAATGCTCTCAGTCAACTCGCCCGGTAAAACAGGGGTCACCGACATGGGTATTTCTGAGCGTGGCCTACCTCTCGGTGTTGTGTGGCATGTGGGGGTCGATGGACACCAGGGCTCCAGCGGAGTCCAGCAGAGACAGAACGGTGTTCCTGTCCAAAACAGACAAAGCAGGGACACTGTCTCTGAGGAGGTGTCCCTTCATGGAGGGAGCATGCTTGCCTGGCGGATTCCAAATATTAATAATTTATACCGAGCCAGAGAGGGAAGCTAGTGAAAACTATTGGGACTAGGCCACTCGTTGCAGGAAGAGCAGCCTAGCAGAGAGAGATTAAAGGATAAAAGGCCGAACTGATGAGAGAGAGGAGAGCCTTACCTTCGGAGTCCCACAGCTGTGCAAAATAACTCCTTGATATCATAAGGGCTGCAGAATTTGCTGAAGACCACCTACGGGAAGAGTGTAGCGAAGACATGCAAAAACAAATCATGATCCGGAACATGCCTGTATCATATCTAATGCACTGCAAGCCAGCCTGTTTTTACTGTATAGTTGTCCAAAAGACCACTACATTTGTGAGCAAACTGTTGGTATTTCTGTTACAACCTCAGGGCATGTTGATCGAAGAGATCAAACCAGTCCAAACAATAGATAACAGAAATATCATGACAGTTGACCTCTCCCAAGGATTTTTAAAATGTGACGTGTTTGCAGAAATATATCATCACTTTCTAATGAAATCCTTTCATCTACAAACCAGATCAGAAATGTTCTCCCGAACGTTATTGTCGCATTGACAAACCAACAATCATAAAACATCGGAAGCTTATTTTTTTGCGGGGGGGTTGGGGGGGGGGACTCTAGAGTCATAGTCAGTGGCGATTTAGAGGAGTTACTGCAATCCACAGTACATAAAAAATGATTACTCGCAGAATTAGAAGGTCAACATCAAACATGTAAAATGTATGAAATGTTGATGGTGATACTAGAACATGCCATGGTGTCGGCTTGTTCAGAACAGCACTCATTCACCATTATATTACAGCGTGAAATGGGACACCCTCAGGCACGGAAGAGGAACTTGGCCTGCTGGTGGTGACTGTATTGGAACGTCTCCAATTCCTTTCCTTTTGATTATAAATATGCAGATTCCAGTGCACCAAACTAAATATTCCCCCAGCCTGCCCACTCTCTGCTCATTCTGCCTTCCAAACAAGGTCAAGTGCTATCGCCAATAGCGACAAGCCCGTCCATCATTTTTTATGTCAGTCCAAGCTTCGCCAAGACAGATTAATTTGTATGTTCAAGCCCCTATTATGCTTTGGTTTGAGGGAAAACAAAGCTACAAAAATAAAACCAGGGAAACACAGCTAAGAAGAGAGTGCAGAGAGGGGAGAGAGGGAGAGAGGGAGAGAGGGAGAGAAGAGAGGGAGAAGAAAGGGGGGAGAGAGGGAGAGAGGGAGAGAGGGAGAGAGGGAGAGAGGGAGAAGAAAGGGGGGAGAGAGGGAGAGAGGGAGAGAGGGAGAGAGGGAGAGAGGGAGAAGAAAAGGGGGGAGAGAGGGAGAGAGGGGAGAGAGGGAGAAGAAAGGGGGGGAGAGAGGGATATTGGGAGAATAGAGGGAGAAGAAAGGGGGGAGAGAGGGAGAGAGGGAGAAGAGAGGGAGAAGAAAGGGGGGAGAGAGGGAGAGAGGGGAGAGAGGGAGAAGAAAGGGGGGAGAGAGGGATAGAGGGAGAAGAGAGGGGAGAGAGGGAGAAGAGAGGGGAGAGAGGGAGAGAGGGAGAAGAGAGGGGAGAGAGGGAGAGAGGGAGAAGAGAGGGGAGAGAGGGAGAAGAGAAGGAGAGAGGGAGAGATGGTTGAAAGGAGGGGAAAGGTGAGGGGTGAGAGATAAAGAGCACTGCAGGCACCTTTCAGAGGCAGTTGATTACAGGTGTGTGACACAGAGGGCTGTTTAGTTTACCATCAAAAGAACAGTTTTATATTTACAAAATATAAATTAAAAAAATTCCCCATTTTCCACTTCCATAGAAAATGCCATAACATTAAAGCGAAAAGCTCATGATTTTGACAATAAAACCACTTTCCCGTAGTCCAAGGTTCATGGTAGCGCATTTAGTTTGATGGAACATGCCAACTACTGTTAGCAACATTGCTAACTAGCTTCAGTGCAAGTACTGGAAGTCGATGGGAACAATTAGCATGCCTACTGTTCCTTAAGACCTCCGTTCATTTTGTTAATTCAAATTAGCATTGTCTCCTAAAACCACTACCACTTTCTTCACGCATAAAGCTCTCCGGGACCTGGGGAGGTAGATACAGGCTACTTAGGCTCTATCTCTTGTGTGACATTAAAATTCACTGTCCCTATTTAAATTCAACACTGAAAAGGGGGCGAATGGAAAAAATGAGCCCTGATCCATATGCCCCGTGGAAAGACACCCAGCAGTAGGCCCAGTGTAACAGCACGGCTGCCTTAACGTCAGAGCGGCGCCACGGGGGGGGGGGGGGGGGGGGTACACACACGGTACGGCTAATGCACAGTGACACTAAAAAGCCCTTTGGTTACGGTACAGTGAAAGTGGGTCAAAGGAAAACACTGCCTTTGTCATCTGGCATTGCTCGGGTGCCGTCTCCGTTCATCACGTGTGTGTTTGTACACACGTGCAGAGATGCTGTGTGTGTGTGTGTGTGTGTGTGCCTGAACATGTTTACAGTAGGTGCTCAGAGCACTTCTATCTGCTCCTGTGTTCAATGATGGATGGTGCTTGATAGCAGAATGTACAGGAGGCTAAAGAGCTGATAGACCATAAAAGGTGGTTTGGTAAGCATTCTATGAGGAAGCCGGTCTGTGAATACAGGTGCTGGACATTTATGGACCCTCTATGTCATCCCAGTGACAGTGGGTGGATAACCAGCTCCTCTCCAACACCTCCGCTATTTTCCCTCAGAGCCTCTTTATATGGAAGCCTGGACTGACAGGTCATCCGTGATCATTAATCTACACTCTTGTTCATCTTGCCATTACTCAAGTGTGTTCACACACAAACACGCAGAGAAAACAGTGGAACGTGTGCAGTGGACAGGCCGAAAGTCATTTCTCCGTATGAAACCTAGTTAACAAACTCACATCGGGACCTGCAGCCCACACAGTCGGTCACGCAGCAGAACGAGGAAACACACTCCTGATTATTCACTGTGGACTGGAGGAGCGGAGCATAGTGGGTTTGGTATTACAACAGTCCGAAGCTGACTGTCCACTAGAAAACCCTGATCACACGTGTAGGCGATGTCATGGCGATGTTAGCTTGGCACAGCTCATGCACAGAGGCCGAGCGAGTGGCAATGTTGCCCCTCTGGTTCAGAAACCTCTTTGAGAATGCAGCCCAACTGGTCACTGACACTAATGTCCATTTTCAGCGAATTAGTAAAGAAAAAGAATCTCTCTGATAATCAAATTAATTCAAACCACCACAGACCTTAAAACCACAATGGTAATATTCACGTCATACTGTTTGTCAAACATCAGGTGTGTTCAGGTCAGAACCAGGCCTTTGGTGTTGTTAGTGATTATCTGGCCAGACCAGGAAAGTACCAGGCTCTAGTCATGACATGCAAACCAAATGGGAAGAGAAAGAGTCTTGTAGCGTTATGAGAAAAAGTAGACAGACTGGGGAGGTTTTCAATTTGATTACCAGCACTGGTTTGGCTACCAGCAGTGGTTTGGCTACCAGCAGTGGCTTCATTACCAGCCATGGTTTGACTACCAGCAGTGGCTTCATTACCAGCAGTGGTTTGATTACCGGTAGTGACTGCCAAATCCAGTGAAAAAAAGCAGTCAGTAATGGTTTCCCATGTACAGAGCTGTGCTGGAATTATAAGATGGGATACCTCTCGTCTCAGCTATGAGTGGGATGGGTAAGGTCAGACGATAATTGAGTGTGATGGGAAGTCCTCTCCAGAAGTGTTGGAGCAGTGATAATGACTATGAGCTGGAGAGCAGGAAGGAGATAACAGAATTACAGAATGTGTGAGAGGGTTAAAGGAAAGGGGAGAAAACGTGTGTGGGTCTGGGTGTGTGAAAGATTGATGGGGAAAGGGAAAGGCAGACAGAAAAGGAAAGAGTGAAAGGAAGATACAGCGAAAGAGACATAGAATGATGGGGGGAATAACAGAGGGGAAGGGGAGGAAAAGGGACACAAACTTACCCCAGCAACAACCACCAAATGACAGCCGAACAAACTGGTCAATACCACAAATCGAGAACATAGCTCACATCATCAGAGATAAATGAGTTCACAGATGACCAGTCATTGACAGCAGGTCTAAAGCACAGCATATTCTGTGCCGACAGAAAACAAGGTCACAGAGGAACATCGACGCGCACACAGACCTCCGTTGGGAGTGACCTCCATAACAGGTGACCTACCCCGCAATAAATGCAAAGTGCTGTCCGAGTATAAAAGTCTTTATATGGCTCCTTTAGGGCCCTGGCCTCTGTCTCCTCCACTCTACTGGATGTAACGGTAGCGCAAACAAACCTACAGAACATAGACCCACCAGAATCCAGACTTTGTTTGCAGGGGTTAACTGACACGGACGACGATACAGTCGGGTTGAGATTAGGGAGTTTGTGACACTATGTGACACTATGGACACATGTAGTATGCGCCTTGAGGTTTCAGAAACACAAATATACATGTGCTAAAACTTAAAAGGGGAAAGCTGTGCATTCAAGTCCATGTTATCTAGACTCTATTTATAGCTACTGTAATGTACAGATGAATCTTTCAGAACTGCTGAGGACAGTCATAAATATTGGGGTTGTCAATCTTCATAAGCAGTTCCAGTACTTCACTGGAATAGCTTCTGGAATTGTGTAACAGCCCTGAAAGTGAACTGCACATGTTACGTCCCCTCATCTTTTCCAGGTAGAGTTTTTCCTCACACTAGTGTCACACAGGCTCTCATCACAGGATTACAGTTGTCATTCTGAAAGTACACTCTGGTTCATCAAAAGGTAGCGTCTGAAATAATGAAGAGGCAAATACATAGCAACTGGAAGCCAATCGACCAGAAAAAACTATTAAGATATTAAGATGTGGTTTGTAAAGATAAGCGCCATATAAAATGTCTCAATCGGTTATTATATAATTAATAACCCCCCCCCCCCCCCCCCCCCCCCACACACACACACAGAAAAAACGAGAGATAATGAATGAACATGGACAGGATTGAATCTTGTCAAATCAACAAAGACAGGATTTTGACTGATAAATGTTTCGTGCTCGTGCTGCATCAAAAAGTGTGAACAGTTTCATTGCCTGTCGTAAGCTATTATCATTAAAGGCTGCTTTTGACTTCATATTTTAAACATAAAACTAAAAAAACCTACATATTATTACCGATAGATAACCAACTATTGCGAGTATCCTATCGCAAGCAAAACTGTCATTAAACCTTTCTTCTTTGAATCTCTCACATATTTGTAACTCTTCCAGGTGACGAGGCCGGTGGTAGGTTGATGATAAAACTGGCTGACATAATAACAGTTGATCGCCGGTTTACCTTCTGAATTCTGCCATCCACATCCAAGTAGATTACTCTGTACGCGGACGAAGCTGAACCCATCTCTCTCCTCCCCGCGAGCCTCTTGCCCCTGCTCAGGATTCGCTCGGTCCGTGGACGAGTTCGAAAACCTCGTGAGCAGCCGGTTGGTCTCTGAATAAGCAAATTAAGTTAGCGTTTCAGCATGTCTCTCAATCTTTTTCTCTCCTCTCTGTCAACTAGCTATCTCTCATATAACCCTCTATATTTTTCCGTCGATCTCCCCCTCCCTCTAGCCTCTCAATGAGTCACACACACACATACATATTCACACACACACTGTGGGAAAATTGAAGTACGGGGATCCTAAGCTTCTTTCTCTCTCATCGCCATAGTTACCAGGGCTCCTCAAGGACGCAGGAGCGGGCGGTAATGGTTTGCTTGCAGGTTGTCCATACAGCCTCAACACCAGAGTGTGCCGGTACAAAATTTTCATTCCGCTTTACAAATTCCATTTAATACTGTACCCTAATATGTCATTTTGTCTCTATTTTATTATGGATTGTCTTTTTCTCAAGGCACCAAAAGGGAGAGGATCAACGAAAAATACGGCCAAAGCAGAAGGCAACGCTGGGAAACGAGGTGCTTCAGAATTAATGTAGTTTGCGTGGGCACCGGCGCACTACTTTCACTGACATATCAATCAAGCCTTGCAGCCTCGAATCTGCTCAGGGGTTTTGTGATGATGGGAGATGAGTCATCGAAAGTCAAAACATACTAATACTGCCAATAAACATTTTCTAATTGCATTTACAATTGTAATACTGCATGAATACAGTCGGTCATGCTCAACCTGAGAATATATTCATAGCCTTGGTAGGGAAGCATTGGCCGAAGTGGGATTTTTGTGTGTGAGTTCAGTAGGCCAATGCATTGTCCCTTTTCAATCCAGTCATAATATGTAATTTCCTTTGCTCAATGTCCTTGCATGAATAGTTAATCGTTTTGGTTTATTATTATTGTCTTGTGTGCGCGCACACTCCTTTGTGGTTAGGTAGTTGGTAGAAACTCATGAAAAAACACAAAATACATAGGAATCCTACCGCTGCAGTACTGGTTTACTGTTAATTCAATTTTCACCTAGAGCTTGACATACTGTACCTTGAAAAGCACGGACGGAGTAGAATGTTGTTGTGAAATAAACACCTTACCAACATTATGGGTTTGGTTTCCTAGGGATTTCTGGAAATAGCCTAATAATAAACAAAACATGAGTATAGTTAATTTCTATTGCCATCATAGAGACTTACTCAAATCAGCGCATTCGTGGATGTCGTGATTAGTTTTTTGTCAATGGTATTACGCCGTGCTTTGTCGTTGGGTACTTCGTGAGTAAGCGCTAGAGCGCCAGAGATTTGCCAGCATCAGAGTGGAGGACTGGAGACCACGGCCCGCCCCTTGACCGGAACAGTGTAGTGAATAACAACTCAATATCATGCTTACAAAACGTAGACATTTTACGTAGGCTTTTGTGAAAAAAACCTCCAGAAATTTTGAGAATCCAGCCACTTGGTTAATTTATTTTATTTACCAAGACGCTTTTACCAACTGTCACTAAGTTCATGTACTAAAAGAAGTCCACAAAAGGCACAGGATTTCAAGTACTACCACAGAAGCACTTAGATAATGATTTAGCTGCCAACAAAAAGGGCTCCATTTATCCACACAAAGAACAAAGACATTTTACTGGAAGTAAATTTAAAATGACCCGAGCCCAGGCCAGTATTTGCCATCATTAACGTTAATGACATTAAAACTCTTTATAAATAATTTAAAAAAAATGCTTTTTTTAAAAGCATTCTTTGGCTGTCCCTTTCTTACATGGAATCCCAGCTTTTTCAACCAGACAATATATGATTCTTCATTGAAACAACTGAAGGAGCCTTTTCTACTAAGCGTGTAGGTGAGTTTTCCAGGACTATATATATTTACCCTTCAGTCATGTGGGCATTTTCTTCCATTAAACTCTCAGTAATTGCATGTGGCAAGTACTATTCACAGAGGGACACTGTTCCCATTTCTAGAAGGAATGAACATACTTTCTGTGAAATTCAGGATTCAAGATTATGGCATTTCTATACATACTATAGAACATTAATTTTCAACATTGCACTACACAAATCGAACAAAGAAAACAATTGTTTCAGTTAGAGTGACACATCTGCTACATTCACACAATTTGATTCATGAAACAATATCACCATGACACAGTCATTATGTAAAACGACAACAAAATCAGTACCTTCACACGCTAATCCAAAAACACAAAATACAAGGACCCCACCCGAAAACAGAAAAAATAATTTAAACTTTCTTAAAAAATACAATATTTCATATAAATTACAATGCATTGTCCCCGATCTTTGGTTCCATAAGGCAAAAGGTGACGATACAATGTTGGATTTAACGGCCCAATGTGCTGTAAGTGGTACAGACTTGGATGGTTTCGGCTGGCGAGGATCATTCTTTTAGATTATTATCCTCTGCCACTTGATTAGCTTTTAATCGGTTCCCACAGCTTTTGCGGCTACACAAGTGCAACTTCACTACAGCGGAATGGACAGCAGACCTTTGTCAGCACCCTTACTATAAACACACGGCATGTTACAATTTCTTGTGTTTATACAAAACCCTCTTCAATGTATTATTAACAATGGGTTTGTAAGTAAGCATTTCCCCGGATGTATTCATTGCATGGGAGAGCTTAAAGGTTACTATGACGACGTGTTGTCTAAGTGACTTGGTGAGAGTGGTCCTGCAGCAGCTCTGTGGGTCCTTGGAAACGGTTCAGAGAGAGATGATCACATGGGTTCAGTTCTTCTCGGTTCAAAGTTCGGTCCATGTTAGTGGCATGAAAATCAAAGCACGCGTGAGTGCGTGTGTATTTTGAGTGAGTGAGTGAGAGATGCTGAATGTTCATCAGTGCTCTCTGGACTCAGTGTAAAGTGCTTAGTGCTCCTTCATCCTATAGAGACAGAACAACACAATGATCAGTGACTAATAACAAAACAACTTTATAGAACAAATGAAAACAATATCTTAGTTAGCCAATAATTACAGGTTACACAGACAAATATATAAAAAAAAAAAAATACCACATTTAGTGACAATAGGCAGCAAGCTCAATGGGATATTAAGAGGATTGTAAACCCAACAGAGAGAATCCACTTACTCAACAGAGGTGCTGCCAGAACGAGGTTTAACCACGTTAGCAGAGGTCAACTCCTTTGCCACCAGCCGCAACAAGAGCTGCAGAGGAAACACGTCAGACACACATTAACACCCCATTCTGGAAGAGCCACGCCCCCACCTACACCCACCCGCATTTAGAACCCACCAGCAGTGCCAGGAAGTCAGCCGCCATCAGCATGTAGAAGACCTGGTCCCAGCCCCGCGACGACAACACTCCTGCCAACAGGGGACCTATGGCGGCACCTGAGAATCACAGGACAGTTTGAGAGTCACACAGCTGGTTTCCGGCCATTAGCCGGGTCCTACAGGGCATTATGGAACGGTGACAGGAGAGGTGAGGGGTTGACTGACCTACTGATCCAGTGCCATCGATGATGGCTGTGACAGTAGACAGGGCTCTGGAGTTGCCCTTAAGGCTTTTGTGTGTTCCCTGGGGTCATAGGTCAAAACAGAGGGACAGGATGTGAGGTCAGAGAGGCGCACACGCACTGAGATAGCAAGGCAAAACTAAAAGACAAATGTAACATGGAGAAATACAGAAGGGTAACAAATTAAAGGAAAAACCCAACATAAAGTGTCTCAGTAAGGTGTTGGGCCCCGTGCAGCCAAAACAGCTTAAATGTGCCTTGAGTCTCTGGAACTCTACTAGAGAGATGGAACACCAATCTTCCAAAAAAGATTCCCTCATTTGATGTTTTGATGGTGGTGGTGTTGGTAGGCGCTGCCTAACACGTCAGACCGAAATCTCCCATAGGTGTTCAACTGGGTTGATATCTGGTGGCTGGGCATAGACCTTAGCATATGATTCACATCATTTAGTGAAATAATACTTAATACTTACTTAGTCATTGAGACCCTTTCCTCTTTCCATCTTGATCCAAATCAATAGCTCTAACTGCTTAATTGTATCATGCAGTATCGCTTTATGGAAGCATCTGCACTTGTTATGTTTCTCCACTTATTTATTCAGGATTTCCCCCTACATTTTTTAAATAAAAAATAAATCTGTCCTATCAAAGCTTCTCTCTGTCCTGGCACCGACGCCGGCTTCCCTTTGAGGCCTTCTGGTGTTTTCGTGACCTAGCAATTGTCGCGCGTATCGTTTGGAGGTGCAGACTCACCAGATCGGCGGACACGGCGGTGGTAATGAGGGCGTACGGTCCGTTCACCAGTCCTCCACACACCACAAGCATGCCTAGGAGGAGAGACAAAGTCAACCCCAACCGTGCGTGAGACCTGACTCGTTTCACCTGCCAGGTCAGGTGGAATTCCGAAACCCAACCCACACCACAGCTTTTGTGAAATGTTTGGAATTTGAAAAGGTTTTCCACCTTTCAAGCAAGAATTTGCTGTATTTTTTTACTTTGCTGGGTAAAGTGGCGCTGTCCCACCTGGCTATCGATAAGTGGACGTCTATACATTGTTCAGGATGAGTCGGATGGTGAACGGCTAACATCACCTCAGACTGGTGTTCACAAGATTCTGTAACACATAGCTAACAGATTAGACTACATGAGAGAGGGTGCTTACCAATGGTGGGTCCAAGGCCGAACTCACTGATCATGGAGAAGCCATAAAGCTGAAACGAGCAATAAATAAACAGCTGTCAAAACCACGTCCACTGCCAAGTCAATAAGATGGCTGTCAGGGGTCCGTACATCTGCAGAAATTGCCTAGTTTTAATCGGCACTTTACAACCGGGGGCGACAGACAGTAACACTTCGAGAGAAAGAAAATAACAGCAAGAGAGAAAGAAGAGAAAGTGAAAGAGAGAGAGAGAGAAGAGCACGACACATGAGACTCACAGTAGGAGCAGCTAACAGCAGCATCACAGCACAGGTTGTGGCTCTCTTCCCCAGTTTATCAGATATGACCCCAGCCAGGATTCCCCCTACACACGCGCACCAAGGTAAAGCAAAAATTAGTGGTTTGGATGCAGTTCAAGTCCATGGAAACATGAACGCTGTCAGGACATCCTGGTTAAATCACAGAAATACATTATCAGAAGGTTATTAGGTGAACACAAAGCTTCATCCAAAGGATCATATCTAAAAACAATCATCAAAGAAACAAAAAAAGGGAACATACCCACAATTCCTCCCACATCAAAAAGAGTGGATAGATCTCCCGCCTTCTTGGCATCTAGGTGAGCTAAAACAGACAGACATGCCTATTAACATAGACAGGCAGACCTATGCCCGGCGAAGAATGTATTTTTGTGGCTGTTGGCCCATTTTAGCTTGCGGGCACCCAAACATCCCGGGACGGTGCAGAGTCTACAGCTCCGGAACAAATGAGGAGACCACTGCACCTTTTTCTTTCCTTTCCAAAAAAGTTGAAAAGGAAGGTTTTGAGTGAGGAACAGAAGCGCTCAATTTGCAGTGGTCTCTTAATTTTAACCTCATGGTAAGTCCATGTGCTCTGATGTAAGGCCATGACTGGGAACTCCTGCCAACGCAACTGTACTACGAGGTAGAGACTTTAACAAGGTAGAGACTGTAACGAGGTAGAGACGTTGAAAAGGTAGAGACTGTAACGAGGTAGAAACTGTAACGCTACGTCACTCGTGAGCCAGCAGAGCCAGTTCAGCCACGTCCCACCTGATCGTAAAACACCAAGGTACGAATGTGGGACATCAGTTACCAGCAAACACTAAACACATATTGTACATTACACAACACCCTCTTGGTTCAATTAACCATATGCTGTGAACAAAATCTAACTGTTTATTAGCTCAAGAAATATAACCTTTAATTCAATTGAGATTATAAAACAATAAACCAGGCAAGCGTAGTTCCTCCGGACCGTGATAGAAAGTATCACCCTGAGACTTGAACCTGGGTCGCCCTCGTGAAAGGCTGTGTCACTAACCACTACACTACAGAGCTCCACTTTAAATGCCTGTCAGTATAGCCTCGATCCGGAACAAATCTTTTGGCACTGGTTGTTTTAACAGCGTATTAGCCAGTAATATGCTTTATCAGTATCTACTAACTTACTGGAATAGTCATAGGAATTGAGCAATTGCTAGCAAGTCTGCCAAAGCTATTTCATTTCATGGCATAAGAACTCGTTTTTTTCTTTCATGGCATAACAAAATAGTTTTTTCTTTCATTCGTGAATGACATTGATACAATAACTATCAAGAAAGGTGACGATAACTAACTTCTTCGTCAAGTGAAACGACGAGTTAATCGTGGAAATAAAATGAATTAAAGTCGTTGTTCACAATGGCATTCTGGTACAGAGGCAGTGGTGGTAAGACGGTTTGCCTACTGTAGGGTTACCTGCTTTAGTGATGTAGAGAGGCAGCCAGAAGAGGAAGGTGTAGCTCACCAGCTTGGCAAACAGCAAACAGAGGGAGAACTCAATCACTCCCTAGAGAGACAGCGAGTCAGAGAGAGTTAACTCCATGTGTCATTGAACCAACCGCGCTCCTAGTTAGGTCCAGTTAGGGTCCACAAGACAAGGACAAACAGCCTGTTCAAACGCTCTATGCTTTGGAATGAGTTTGGAATACTAACTCAGCACAGAAACAAGGGATGATTCAGTTGTGTAAAACATTTTACACACTTTCCACATGACAACAGGTGTTTGAATTGGGAGCATAAATTATACAGTACACTCACCTAAAGGATTATTAAGAAAACCATACTAATACTGTGTTTGACTCCCTTTCGCCTTCAGAACTGCCTTAAGTCCTACGTGGCATTGATTCACCAAAGTGCTGAAAGCATTCTTTAGAAATGTTGGCCCATATTGATAGAATAGCATCTTGCAGTTGATGGAGATTTGTGGGATGCACATCCAGGGCACGAAGCTCCCGTTCCACCACATCCCAAAGATGCTCTATTGGGTTGAGATCTGGTGACTGTGGGGGCCATTTCAGTACAGTGAACTCATTGTCATGTTCAAGAAACCAATTTGAAATAATTCGAGCTTTGTGACATGGTGCATTATCCTGCTGGAAGTAGCCATCAGAGGATGGGTACATGGTGGTCATAAAGGGATGGACATGGTCAGAAACAATGCTCAGGGAGGCCGTGGCATTTAAACGATGCCCAATTGGCACTAAGCGGCCTAAAGTGTGCCAAGAAAACATCCCCCACACCATTACACCACCACCACCAGCCTGCACAGTGGTAACAAGGCATGATGGATCCATGTTCTCATTCTGTTTACGCCAAATTCTGACTGTACCATCTGAATGTCTCAACAGAAATCGAGACTCATCAGACCAGGCAACATTCTTCCAGTCTTCAACTGTCCAATTCTGGTGAGCTCGTGCAAATTGTAGCCTCTTTTTCCTATTTGTAGTGGAGATGAGTGGTACCCGGTGGGGTCTTCTGCTGTTGTAGCCCATCCGCCTCAAGGTTGTGCATGTTGTGGCTTCACAAATGCTTTGCTGCATACCTCGGTTGTAACGAGTGGTTATTTCAGTCAAAGTTGCTCTTCTATCAGCTTGATTCAGTCGGCCCATTCTCCTCTGCCATGTGATTAGTTGATTAGATAATTGCATTAATGAGAAATTGAACAGGTGTTCCTAATAACCCTTTAGGTGAGTGTATATTCTTAACATAGCACATTTTAAAACACTAAAACCCTTCCTTTATCAGTGGAATACCAACACAGCTCAGCCTATTGCCATCCACGTATTGAATGGAATTAATGACATATGTATATGTATATGTATATGTATATGTATATGTATATGTATATGTATATGTATATGTATATGTATATGTATATGTATATGTATATGTATATGTATATGTACATACACATACACATACACATACACATACACATACACATACACATACACATACACATACACATACACATACACATACACATACACATACACATACACATACACATACACATACACATACACATACACATACACATACACATACACATACACATACACATACACATACACATATATATATATATATATAGCTGACGTGTGAGGACTCCGCCTGTGTTTGCCTGACGGGAGGAGCCGATACTCTGGACTGGACTACACGGGACAGGTACATTTAATTGCCTGTGCTTATCTGGCGACGGCCTGTGAGAAGTCTGTCTACTGACCGGAATTCGCAGGGCTCCCATGAAGCTGATGGCCGAGGGCTCTGACTCGCTCTTCACCACCACCAGCTGCTGAACAGGAACACACACAGAGCCGCCGTCTTCCTGGGGGAGGAGCAACTCCGTGTCCCAGCTCTGAGAGAGTCAGCGAGGAAAACAACAGAGGCTGATGTCAACTGACTCGCACACAAATGCAACGACGCCATGTTTTTTTTCTGTTGTGAATTTCATGAAGAATGTACATGCATGTTAGATGACAACACACACCTGACACTTGTTTCCCTGTTTGTATGAATGGTATAGTTGCTTGTTTCCATTTTTTCCATTCCATTTTTTTGTCAGCTTTTGCTACATTAGGGGGGAAGGGAGCCAAAAAGAAAATAAAGTTAATCATCTAACAGAGTCCACAGGAAGCTACATCTGAGTGATTCCAATTCACTGGATTCACCTACGACCAAACAGGCAGTGAAAGACTAAATAACATCCATCAATCACAATGCTAAATAAATCTGACTTCATACAAAGAATACAGCCACAGTGAGATGGCAACCGTTGTCTAGGAAACGGTTGCCAGGCGCTTTGTGAAACAGATCAACACAATCTGACTTATTTTCTCCACACAATTACCTTACTCATGACTAAAAAAAAAAACACTTAATAAAAGGTACAACAAAGGGGAGCTTAGACTCACTGATTTAGGCATTTGCCCATCCCTGAAATATGCCCATATTGTGTTTCTCCCAAGCAGATAAGCTTTCGAGCGCCAGACAGAAACTCTTACTTACTACTTGGTTGCTACTAGGAGCAGGGTTCTGTCCAGCATGGATACTTTTCAGATCATTTGGATCTACAGAAAAACAGTCAGTTCAGTTCCAAAACACAGCCAACAAATTAATATCACAATCTTTACACCTGAATCCAGTCAGAGAGGATGATCGCAGGGTGAATATAAAAAAGCGCTTACGTTCGATGAGGAAGAGGAAGCAGACCACTCCCATGACGGCGATGATGACGCCAGGGACGATGAAGGACAAGCCCCAGTTGGAGGAGACCCAGTAGCCGGCAATCAGCGAGCCCAGGATATTGCCCACCGAGGTGTGGGAGTTCCATATTCCCATGATCAGGCCTCTCCTGTAGAGGGACCCCAGTTACCACAGGGTTACCAAACCGCCCAATCAACCCCAAAGGTCTTCGGCGGTGATGTGGCAGCGCCGACGTCACATGACATGCTTAGCGACATGACCCAATTAGTAGCACACATTCACACTGCATTAAACCAAAACAATTACTACAGTTTTTAGGAGACACCTCCTATAGCAGATAAAATGTCCTATAGCAGATAAACTTTATTTAGTCAGACTGGTCTTTATTTAGTCATCTGACACTAGCAAGCATATAGTAAACACTGTAAACTGAGCGCCTGCAGAAGGTCAAAACAAAAAGCAGTGGCTTTGTCAGCTGCTATGGAATAACAGTTTTTCAATTAATACAGTAGTAATCAGTGTCATTGGTCCTTCCTCAGTCTGGTGTAGATAATATAGTACATTAAACATGGGGGGGGGGGGTCTGTACACAGATTAAGCCTAATCCAGCACTAAAAAGATAGAGATTTTCCATTAACCTTGATTTTTAGACAAGGACTAGGCTTCATCTGTGACTAAGAAACTATGGGTTAGTCAATCAATCTTAAGTGAATATAAAAAAGAAATAATAATAACGTTCAGTCACTGTGAACTAAGGAGAATAAAAACCAAGAGGTGGTGGCTTACCTTCCCTTGCCAAACCAGTTTCCGATGCATGTGACCACACTGGGCCAACCAGTGGTCTGAACTAAGCCATTAGCCACCTGAAGCAGGACGAAGACACACGGACAAAAAAAAATCATTATTATTTGTTTTTATTAAACTGAAAAAAATAATAAAGAAAAAGCACATCGGCTAGCGCGACTCACTTGGACGAATATATAGAAGCTGAGACTGTGGATGTTGTAGACATAGCCCAGACCAAACAGGCAGGTGAACAGGCCACTCATCAGCATGCCAACGCTCAGGTAGAGCCGGATGGGCAGGCGCTCCCCGATGATGCCACTGACAAGGGGGCACAAAGAGGACGCGTTCACCCAGTGGGAGCGCTAACGACGCGCCGCGACTCACATTCAACAACACAGCTGCACGTTTCCACAAGCTCAGCTAGACATCGTTGGACCTCGCTGGGGAATGGAGTTGTGCAACATTTTCCACGAAAAGCAAACAGTGCAAATGATGTAACACAAACACGGAAAATAAACTAAACGAGGATGACAGTTTGCAAAGGTACAATGCATCCGACTGTATTTGGTTCAGGTTGAGCCAGTTAAAGAACGCCATTGACAATAGCCTCCCAAGTGAATGCTTGTGGTCCCGACCTGCTTTCTCTTGACAAACACAGGACGTGATACAATATCCTCCAAGGGTTGGACAAAAGAAAATCCGGTTCTCCTCAATACAAAACCAAAGGTTGAGCACAGTCATTCCCTCAGCCTACAATAGCAGCAACCCCAGGCCCGAAATGTAGCCGATTACCAGCCGTCTGTTGCTTGTGGACACGCCAAGTGGATAGTTTGAAGTGTACCTGAGGTACATGCCCACGGCATAGGCACAGAGGAAGGAGTAGTCCATGGCGCCCAACAGCTGCTTGTAGTTACTTTTATCTGGACACAGGGAAAAACAGTTTAGTGTTTTTAGAGTCCCCCAGGGTTTGGCCAGACGGATCAACCACTATCTGTGACCAGGAACAAGGGAAGGAGATGCATGCAGCTGATGAGGGACAGTGGAGGGAAAATGGACGGACGGACGGACGGGGGGGTTGAATCAAGGGGAGAGCCAGGCCCCAGTGTCATCTTACCAAACGGTTTCCAGCTGCAGTCTGTATCTGTAAAGCCTGGCAACTGGCTACTACTGGTGGTGGAGAGGTCCATGAGGGCTGAGCAGTTCTTATGCAGCTCACTCTGTGGAACAAATGGAAGTCACCATATCAGAAATAATGGATGTGAGCCAACGCGCACACGCGCACACAGCAAAGCCAACATACAAGGCACAGCATGTCAATCAGTTGTACATTGTCAATATTACCATTAAGACTTGTTTTAGGACCAACTCTCGATCCGGACTCCCATAAAGGGACTAAACATGTAAAACAACTAAGGTTTATTAGGACTTGGTATCCTAATGTGGACATCCAGTACTGGACAGGGAATAACATAACATAGCTGGGTTTGGCCAGGGGTCCTAGGGGTGAGCCTACTAAAAGTCACTGGATTTAAAGCACCTGTAAATAACTAAAATGGAGTTCAACCAGAGGACACAACTAGTGTGTGTGTGTGAGTGTGTGTGTGTCCTCTACCTTGACAATGCTGATGGGTTTCCTGGACAGGTGAAAGCTGGTGTAGAGCAGGAAAGTGAGGCTAAAGGTAAAGGCTCTGTACCTGCAGGGTGATAAGACAACAGAAGGGGGCAGTAGTGAGAGGGCCTGGGGAGGATCACTCACACGGGCAATTACAGCAGCAGTTCCTTGATTAAACGCATCTCCTTTCCCTCCAACTCCTTCTCCAAACCCACCAGATGAGGAGGTCAGAGGGGGAGGACACTACATCCCCTCCTTCCAGTGGGTTTTCACGCAGGAGGCGATGAATCGGGGTTAAAGCCAGCGGGATTCTTCCTGGGTCACACGGGCCTACGGGCTCACCAGTATTTAGCGTCATCTGACCTTCCCTCAGGAGCCGTAACCGTCAAGTGAGACGTAACAGCCTGAGATACCGTCATGGAAACAGAGATGAAGCTCATTTTTTCCAGATGACAGTGACAAAACCAGTGCGGGATAACCCAAACTGAACTGCACAGCATTCTCAGAGAACACGCAGTGAAATTTATTTCATAAAAACTTCTTGCCAATTCTCAATAAGACTGTTCACATGCAGACCTACTTCTGTGTGGCTGTAGAAACTACACAACAGAGGACATACATGTTGGTTTTGTTCCTGTCTGATATATAAGCCACATCATGTCAGGGGAATTTATTCTTGCTCAGCGTAAGAGCGCTCAGGTAAACATGCCAGACGTTTACATGAATTGACTACATGACAGCGCCCAGACTAGTTTGTTCGCACAAAGGCATTCCTCTCATTGTTCACGGTCGAGTATCAACGTATTTTCACTTTAATGGCCCAACATCCATTCATGACCACTTCTACAATGAGCGGAGGTAGAGGACATCTAGACTTTGAACTTTTTGGCTGGACTGCCTTCTTTTATAGCATCCATTCAAGGGATACTAAAACTTTTAAAGGGGTGTGAATGAGCTCAGTGGAGATCAAACATTTAACCTGTGATGGCATTGCCAGGGGTGTCTTCACAGTAGGCCTTAGGAAGCCTTTATATACTGTTAAAAATGACACAATAAGCACAGCGAAGTGCAATTAAGTTGACGAGTTGCCAACCCAGCTAGTAGTCCCATGACGTCCTTCCAGGGTAAAGGTCATCCCGGACATGGGTCTGCTCTGAACCGACCTGTATGGCAGTGTGGTCTTATCAGCACCAAACCACGATCAACCAGCTCTGGACTAGTTGCTCAAGGACAGCAAATGGGACAGAGGAATAAAAAAACCTGGTCGCCAAATGCCAACTTTCTATTGGATGTCAGTAGGTCTTTAATAGCACCACAGACCCAGCTCCACCTCTGTGACCGAGCCACAGACCCAGCTCCACCTCTGTGACCGAGCCACAGACCCAGCTCCACCTCTGTGACCGAGCCACAGACCCAGCTCCACCTCTGTGACCGAGCCACAGACCCAGCTCCACCTCTGTGACTGCACTAGCTGCACCTCTCTGTGCAAAAGTGATCTTGATCAGAGTTTGGGCTTGAGACATGGAGAGAGAGAGACAAAACTAATGTATTTTGTGCCAATAAAGCCATTTCAACTGAAACTCCCAGATAGACAACCAGATTTGACAACCTTGACCTGAATGACAATCAGTCCAAATTATGGTCGCTAAAATTCTGGAAAATTTCAATAAATCCCCAGGTTTTCTTGAAATTCTGTTTTGGGAACTAAGCAAGAAATCAGAAATCCTCCAAGCAGGATGTTTAGGCAAATTCAACCACTGTCTTAATGCAATAAAATAGGCAAAAACCACTTTGACATATTAGTTGTAGTGTTTGTAAAGTGTTTTCCATGACGACAGTAAATTACCCAGCACCCCTCTGGGGCCAAACGGTGAAGGGAATCAGTGATTATCAAGCTTCCTGTCTAGGAGGTTATGCCACATACGTGGTGGGTGTGTACCATTTGAAGCACTGTAATCCACATGTATTTGTACAGGAGCTTTTTACAGGTCTTTTCTGACATTGGCACAGTTCTCCATCTCCTATCGCCAAATAATGTAAATTTACATTAAAATAATCAAGGAGGTGATCTTATCCACAGCAACTGTGTACATTTTCATACATTTTTGTTCGGGACCCCCTTGGGGACCGAACCCACGACTCCAGCGCTGTAGAGGTCATGCTCTGCCTGTTGGGCTACATGGCCCCACCTGGGGATTACATTACCATGTGAACTGAAACTGCTTCAGTTACCAGTGGCAACTCCATTTGTCATGGCATTCTTGCACTCTCTATCAGAGCCAAGTTGGATAGTTTCAGACAACAGCCATTTAACCAGATGACACACCCAAAAAGAATTCAGTAAAAGGGAGGCAAAACAGGAGAAACGGGATGAAAGTTTTGACTCCCTCGGATCTGCTTTTAAAAGGAATGTTCCAGAGAGAGACAGAGAGGGACAGACAGGACAGAGAGGGACAGACAGGACAGAGAGGGACAGACAGGACAGAGAGGGACAGACAGGACAGAGTGGGACAGACAGGACAGAGTGGGACAGACAGGACAGAGTGGGACAGACAGGACAGACAGGACAGAGTGGGACAGACAGGACAGAGTGGGACAGACAGGACAGAGTGGGACAGACAGGACAGAGTGGGACAGAACTCACCACTGGTCTCTGTTGAAGGAGGCCAGGAATCGGATGCCTGGAGGCACAGGGGCCATGACTTTGTGCTGAAGGGCAGTGGACAGGGGTCACACCTCACAGTGACAATAACAATCTGGTGCTCATCTCTTGCCACCCAATGACTTTAAAGCCAGGCCTGATAGCCATGGTCCGGAGGCCGTCGGATGCCCCCTCAGAGGCTGTCGTCTCCTGTATGGGGCAAAACAACGATAACAAAAAGGTCTCAAAAACACCAGGACTATTAAATCTGAAATCCCTCACCATTTCAAAATGTCTAGACATTAACGGTCACACTCACATTAAAGCAGATGTTGTGGGTGTGGCTAAATGCTAGCTCCTCAAATGCAATTAGTTAAATAAACCTTCAAAAGAACTATAGCCTGAGGACATTAATAGAGAAAACAGAATTATCAATTTACACACCTCAAGACATCCACTGTGCAGGTAGGACTAGACCTACACGAACAGAATACACAACTAAAACATTTACAAGAGAGGCTATAAAGAAAAACTATTGATATGGATTTTATTTTGTTGATCCTCTGTTGAATAACAGAGTATTGTTAGCCCATTCAAAGGTGTCAAATGCCTTTGCCTCATCAATGCGTGGTTATAACTGGGACAGTAGCATTGGCCTATGAGTGAAGCAGTGTCATTCGGTCAGATCACATGTAACATGTGGCCAGTACACATTTGATGAAAACATGAATTAATCAACATGCGCTAAGCTTTGGGGGTGCACCATTTAAATAGACCCAAACCCGTGTGGGCTGCTGTCTGATCCTCTGTAAGCTGTACTTGTTCAATGACAATTTAATCTAATCTAATGATGCATGAATAGCCTTCAGAACCGGGAGGTCTCTACATCGGCTTTTGGTTTAGTCTGCCCCAATCTACAGAGGGATGTGTTGATGTGAGACGATGCAGGACGAAGCTTGCCTCATAGGGACATTAAGCGTTGTTCTGGATCTCAACTTATATAGCGTACATCTTCGGCCTCCCACATGTGGGCGGCTCTAACGCTGACAGGCGATGATCGACACAGGAAGGGAGGTGCCTGTTGAAGAGGACACTGGCACTACTTCCTCCCTGATGACATCTTCCCTAGCACCTCTGGCAGCACGGGAGAACCGTCGCCCACTCATTACCCAGCCACCGACAGAACAGATCTTTTCAGCGTCCTCAGAGGAAAATACGCTCTGACATCTGTCAGTGCATACGGTTTGTTAATTCCTCAGTGACGTGATACAGAGAAACTTCAAACTCAACCTCCTCCACCTCAGCCGTCTCTAATATGAATAGGGGGATTACTCTGTTGGCTGTAGGGTACAATCAGCTCTTTTTTTCCCCTGTTTGTTTTACTGACACTGGGGACCACACCGCCAGCTCTCTGACCACTTTCCTGTGCTCTCATTATCATCATTATCAAGCCTTTCATTGTCTTGTCTTCAGTGAACACAAGTATCGTGTTGGAGACAAGCACTTCAACACAGGAGCAAGCCGGGCTTGGTGTGTTGTGGCCTGGGCTGGTAGCCCGACTGCCTAAGGGGGTGTTCAGTCCCATGGTCCTCTTTACACTCTAAAAATAAAAAGCCTTTTAGGGGTTTGAAAAATAATCCTTCATACATTTTTCCTCAAATAACCTTTAGTGCTTACTTTTCTATTTGAGGAATCATCAAATGGGGTTCTTACAGCTTTACAATTCTCATTAAACGTATAGGGGTTCCTGCACCTAAAGAATCATGAGGGGGCTCCCTCATCCATCCACAACCAGCGCCCTCGTCCTTGCTTTCCTTATAGTCACTACCTAAAACGTGTCATGCATCTGTCAAAGCAAGTCATAGGCTACAGCAGTTTCCCAGTAGGTTTTCTGCTTCTACAGAACCAAACGGGGAGGGATATACCTGAAAATGCTCAATAGCAACTCTGATGAAAGGTTTCGAATCTGAAAGTTTTTTGTTTGTTTGTTTGTTTGTTTGTTTGTTTGTTTAATTGAATGAACACACCACTGGCACGCATATCCTACTATCTAGGTCTGAGGACACGTTGCCCTCCACTGACCCACCAACGGTGTATCTATGTAGCCTACAGTAACACTACGTATGCCATTATCGTTCATACTTTTAGCGAATGAATGCAAACTGAACTTATTAATTCTACTAAATAACACACAAAAACGTTCACTCCACGTCACAGTCGTCGTGGACCCATACATCACAGGGTACAGCATAACGCGAATTGCAAAACCTGAAACGCGTCTTGGAAATCTTGGATAGGGCATTAGACATGTGGCAGAGAGGGACCAGACACAATTGACATAAGTTAATTACTTCCCCTCCGCAAGATAATATAGCCTACTGATTTAACCATCTCCCTTATTTTCCTAATTTTGAGACGTATTACACAGCACTCTAATTGAGATTAATGGTTGAAAATAGCCGAAAATTACACTGACAAAAAGAAAGATCAACCATTCATTACAATGTACTCCCTTTGTGATCTGGAAAGAAGCCGGACTGTACAGTAACGTACCGGCATTTGCCTATATGTATATATACACGATTTTGCTACATGTTCATTATTCATGACCTTAATCAATCTTGTAAGCAATATTTTTTTCATAACAAACACGAAATGTATTAACATGATGCATCATTGTAACAATGTATCTGACAGCTTTACTAAGAAACATGTGTGTTTAAAACCACTGCTCGCACGTTCGTGCACTTTCTGTTCATCCTCCAGCATTAAACGCAAGACAAAAACGTCGGTCTTTCTATGAAAAATCGCCGCACCCATCAATATAGACACAGAGTGGTGCATAATCAAACTTACCGTGGATGAAATCAAGGGGGAAATCAGAAGAAACGTCTTGTTTATTGTCAAACTTTGTTAGTAAGCTATCACTTCCTTGTTCTTTCAAAGAGCCAGGGCTTTGTCGGGCTTAGTGTGTGAAACTGTCATTCACTTCCTTTACTTCAGTAACCGACTGGTCGCCCAACCCAATGGCCGAACCTCCCCTTTGGTCTATCACTGACGTCACCGCTGTTCAAAAAACTGTTCCATGTCTGATGTGATTAGCATAGTTAGATATTCAAACGCATCTTGGTGTGGCAAAAAAAACGTAATTAACAAGGAAATTATATATACGAATACTGGTTACTAGAAACCAAAAGCCTTTATTTAGTTGCTGTAATTTTATTTTATTTTTTTACTATTGATGATATGTCTGTATCAAGAGTCAAAAATAATTGTTATAATTATTCTGAAAGTTGTAAAGGTTAATAATATTAATATTCGTTCGCGGGTTTATTTATGTTTTCTAAATCGGTCACGGGTCAAAATTGCCATGACAACCGTAAACTACGAGGTGGTGTGCTGATGAAGGGACAGCGGGCGTTAGTTGGTTGACATTATACTTGGCATTATTACAATAATTTGCTGTTAACGTCTTCACGTTTCACAGTGAAAAGAGTATCTAAAGATGTCGGACGTTGGTTCAGAGGATTTTGAAGATGATCAGGGCTATCTTGCGGTGAGTAAAGTGTCCTTTGACTTGGTGGCTAGTTAACTAAGCTTTCAACATGCGCCAACACCAACCACACACAGCCAGCACTGCCCGAGCATTACTGACAGAGCGATGTCACTGATGAATACAGGAATATGAAGGGGACCGAAACGAAGCAGGAGAGAGGCATGGGGTCGGGAAAGCTGTGCTGCCTAATGGAGACACCTACCAGGGAATGTATGAAAACGGGAAAAGGTCTGGCCAGGTAACTAAAATGAGGTAACTTAACCAAAATCAATCCATGGCATGATGATACCCACATTGCTTCACCTTTTACCATTTCCGTGAGTTTTTATTTGTGTTTGTGTGCCAGGGCACATATCGGTTTAAGAATGGGGCCAGGTATGTCGGAGAATATTACCAGAACCTGAAGCACGGACAGGGTGTCTTCTATTACCCAGATGGATCAAAATATGAAGGTGTGTGTGCCTGCTACATCTAGCCTGTTCCCCTTTCTGTCCGTTTGAGCGACCTGTCATAAAAACACCTTGTCGTTCCCTCTCACAGGAAGCTGGTTTAATGACCAACGTGAGGGCCACGGCATCTACACGTATCCCAATGAAGACCAATACTACGGGGAATGGCTACACCACCAAAGGTAGTTGGTAATGCTGTGATAGCAGGCCTGTGCCAAACTTGGGCCTCCACCCTAATCCACCACCTCTACTCTATATGTGTCTTTGGCAGACATGGACAGGGCACATACCACTACAGTGACACTGGCTCCAAATACACAGGCACTTGGGTAAAGGGCAAGATGGAGTCCTCAGGTGAATTCATCCACCTCAACCACAGATACCAAGGGAACTTCCTTCACAACAATGTAAGTCAGGCGTGAAATGGAGTAGTCTGGCTTGTTCCAAAGTCACAACACTGCCTGGACTTAAAGGAGCGGCCCAGGCTACGCGTGATGACTGTTACGCATTGGGAAGTACAATAATATTCTGAAGTGTCCCCGTCATCCTTGTTTCAGCCCTCGGGTTCCGGAAAATATGTCTTTGATATAGGCTGTGAGCAGCATGGAGAATACCTGAAGGTGGATCAGGTAAAGCCACATACTGTACCACATTCCTGCATTATGCTGAAATTCCATTGCCACTCTGTCACAACCTATTCATGTTCAGAGCTGTTTTCTGGAAGAAAAAAATCTTGTTCTAAAACTTGTTCATTTCAAACCCGAAAGAAAAAAAAACTTGACACAGGGTTGCTTTCCTTGACTTAAACTCCAGCCTGCATCACATGAGAACAGTAAAAGTGAGATAGCACAGAAGACCAGGTCCCCCAAGCCAGACCCCAGAGGCCTGTGTCTCCACAGGGGGTTTAGGGAGAGGTGGCACAGAAAACCACACTGACAGTATAGAGGAGGGCTGTTGTTCTTTGCCTTTCCTTTAGCTTAGATAGTCAACTTCCTTTGCTGCATGACATTTCTTAGTGGTCAATTGATAACAAATTGAGCTTTTTTTGGGAAATATCCTGCAACCGTTCATATACCTAAGTGTTAGCTACCTGCATGATTTTCATGCTCCGTGGCATTGTTGTCCCAGATCCGCTGTAGACCTTCCAGTGTCTGTGTAACAATTTTTAGGGAGACGTTTTTGACTCCTGTACCCTTTTCCGACAATCAAAAGGAAACGGGCGATGGTGAAGAGGTTGATATAAGTTCAAACAGGCTCCTGAAGTGGATGCCAAAGACTGTCACAGGCCTATCCCTCTGGACCCCCGTCCGAGATCAACCCTCGGGTGAGCAGGAGTTGTAGTCTCTAGGTGGGACATTGGGGACCTGTCCCTGTGAAAGACATCATTTCAAAATATCTGGACTTGTAACAGTTTGTTTTTCATCAACAGAGGGTGAAGGGCCAGTGTCTGCAGATGAGAAAGGGAGAACTGAACATCAAACTCCAGACCCCTGATTTATAGCAAGATACACAGCTTACGCACAGCCTAAATACTTTCTCTGTATTTTAATAATAAAGAGGTAACTTTTCTTTCGCTGGTGAAAACTGGTCTGATAAAATAAAGATGACTTTACAAAATAGCTATTATTTTTGTCACGAACCTATCCTCTGGTTATGAAAAGTTTGGGTGTGATTGCCCTCATCCGTGGATTTAGGTTATGGGTTCGAGATGAAGCCGAAGAAAGAGAACCATTGCCGCCCGGTGGTGAAATGCAGAATGCAAACTTCTGACGGTACGTCATCACCTGGCGACGAGCAATAGCGCAGAAAGAAAAGTGTCACAGTTATCCAAAAGTGTTTCCACGTGAGTTAGTGGAAACATGGCGCCGACACAAGCACCAGAGATCCAGTTCGCCCAAAGATTGGCCTCTAACGAGAAGCCAATGCGAACAAAGGCTATCAAGAAGCTAAAAAAATATATTACCGTTAGGTCACAAGCAATCGATGGTAAGTCTGAAGGGGGTACCCGAAAATGGACCACACACACACACACACACGTTGCTTTCACGAGCCGAATGTGTATACGCAGCATGTCTGCCTCATCTCATTTTAGTTGCTAGCTTAGCCAACCCATTTACTCGTTCGTGCATGTTTAACTGCTTGTTTCTTCGTTTAACAATACAACAGTTAACAAAAGGTAGGTAGAAGGGTTTAGAATGTCACACATCAAAGAAAAGGTTAGAAAGAAAAGGTTAGATTAACAAGCGCATGTGCGAGCAACATTTTTAACCGCTATCGATTCCTTCAATATCGTGCTGATAGTGTCCAGTTGAATCACCAGAGCTTCCCTTTTCCCTAGGTGGGTTCTCCAGCGATGAGTTACTCAAGTTATGGAAGGGCCTCTTTTATTGTCTGTGGATGCAGGACAAGTTACTACTTCAGGTGAGTTCTAGAAAGAGCGACTCACTACATGCTGTTCTGTTAACAGGGTAACAAAAAGGCAATTTGACAAGATTTGTGGGGCAGTTCCATCAAACACAATTATTTTTCTATCAATAGGAGGAGCTGTCAAATCAGATCTCTGGTCTCATTCACTGCTTCCAGAATGTTCAAACCCGTAAGTCCTTGTTTTATTGTAGTAATTTCAGTGTTTCCCATTGAATTTTGTAAGGACCTTCAGGGTTTTGACAAAACCTGTGCAGAAAGTGTGGTCCACATCTCATTTGATGAGATGTATTCACTCTTCTCTCTTTTGTAGAATTTTTGTTTCTGGAGACTTTCCTGCAGACAATGAAAAGAGAATGGACTGGCATTGACAGACTTCGTATGGATAAGTTTTTCCAGGTTAGTATTCTTCCATTGATGGAACTGTCAGCAGCACTTCCTTACCCACTAAATCATCTATACCTAGAGGATATACTACATAGATAATTTGGACAACTGTCTTTTTGTCTGACAGCTGGTTCGTTTCGTGTTCCGGAAAACATTGGAAATGATGAAGAGCAAAGAATGGGAGACCAGGTGGGTGACTCTTTGACCCGTGACCTTAACTCAACGACGTGTTGAAAACGTCAGACGAACATGGATTTTGGAGTGTTCAGTACCTGTAAGCCCTTGTTCATGCATGCCCTGAAGAGTTAGTTGCTTTCTTTCCACAGTTTGGTGACCAGGTTCCTGGATGTCCTGTCATCCCAGGTTCTCCACAGTACCAGTGGAGCACCTGCTGGGTTGCAGTTCCACATAATGGACCTCTACATGTCAGAGCTGGCTGCAGTCGGATCTGCTGAGGTACATTGTGGATCCTTTTTATGTCCCAAAACATGATTGACATCCATTGTGCCGTTTTTTTTTTTTGTTGCAACTGAATGATTGGGCTTTGCTTGTGATTGCAGCTCACAGCAGCTCAGAACCTGACATTCATTGACCCGTTCTGCAAAATAGCATCCAAGACCAAAGAGTGAGTTATCTTCTGTGACCCTATTCAAATGAATTTGCATCACCATTTACATAGTTTCAACCCTCTCTGCACATCCTCTCCCCTCTTTCATGTCCCCCCATCTCAGCCGGATCCTGCTTAAGGCTATCTGCAGCAGTATCTTCAGCGTCATTGTGGACCAAGCTCCTTTCGCCATTGAAGACCTGATGAAGGAGGTGAAGGCTTCAGGTGTGGGTGTAGATGACTCTGACTCAGGACAGGCTTCTGAAGAAGAAGAGGAAGAAAAGGTGAAGACTCTGAAGGGCAAAAAACCTGCAAAGAAAACCACTCTGAAGCAGTCCAGTGGTGGGTATTGTCAGGGCTATGAAGGAAGATTGAATAAGATTCACATTTAATAGAGCAGGTTTTGGTTGAATACCATGTGTCTCTTTAGCACAACATTGAATTATTCTTATTCTGTCTAATTACCGACACACAGCGTCTACTTATAAATATTCATGTATGAGATCATCTAAACATCATCTTCTGACCCTTCATTTTTAGGCACGTTATCAACAGATTATGATGAGAATTTGGATGAAGAGGAAGATGAAATGCTTCACCTGGAGAGTGATTCTGAGTCTGAGATGCTGGATGATAAGGAAGTGGGACCCGTTCTCCAGTTTGACTACTCTGCCTTGGCTGACAGGCTGTTTGGGTTAGCCAGCCGCAGCAACACCTCCAGTCACAACAGACAGAGACTCTACAAAGTCATCAAGATGTGAGAAAAACACACCCACACTGTGTATGGACCCAGGTGAAAAGGAGTTGCAGTTTGTTTGACTCTTGATTCTTTTCTTTCCAATTTTCTCCTACAGTTTCCGTGATCTCAGTGAAGGTAGGAGCCCTGATGTTCAAAACTGGAAATGGGAGTCCTGATGTTTATATCCCCTCTGAAAGAAGTGGGTGAAGAATGCTGATTTTTTTTTTTTAACTATTTTTTCCCTCTTGTTCTTGCTCTCTCTCAGGAGTCTTCCCACAGGACGAGTACCCTGAGGAAGTGTCAACGGACGAGGATGATGATGAAATGTTTGGCAGCAGGAAAAGGATGAAGAGAGGAAGAGGCTTTGGGGAGGAAGAGGAGGCGGAAGGGAGCACTCCAGCCAAGAAACAGAGAGGTACCTTAGAAACCTTGGAAATGCTTTCCATATCCTGGTCAGAGGTTAAATTGGGCTGGAGCCCCATACAGGGTTAAAATGAGACCTACTTTTTTGTCATTTAACAGACATTCTCATCGCCTTACGGTAAAGGCATATATTTAAAAAGAGCTTACCATACAGTTTAATAATAAGTGCGTTCTACTTGATTAATTAGTTATCGGCAAAGGTCAGTGCAAAAAGAAGCCAATACAAATAAACATAGTTTGCAAAAGCCAACAGGTGGTGGCACTGGAACTAAAAGCTGAGTTTTTTTCCCCAGGTGTTTTTCAAAGATGGTTTAGTAGTGTCTCTACTTTAGCGTCTAAGGGAAGCTGGTTCCACCATTGAGGTGCCAGGACAGAGAACAGTTTTGATTGCCTGTATCGGGAACAGCCCCAAAGGGGCGGGAATGCTGAGACCCCAGAGGTCGCTGAAAAAAAGACACTGGGTAGGGATGTAGAGTTTGGGCATTGCCTGAAGGTAGGGAGACGCTTGTCTTTTTGTTCTGTAGGCAAGAACCATAACATTGAAGCGGATTCCAGCTTTAACTGGAAGCTACTGTAGAGTGCGATGAAGCGGGATGACATGGCAGAATTTGGGAAGGTTGAACATGTTAGGAGCCCCAGCAAGAGTGAGTTGCAGTAGTCCAGACGTGAAATGACAAGTACCTTTGCTCAGGGCTGTATTTTCTTTTTTTGCACATAGCACTGGTGCTACAGAGGTTGATCATTTTGATGCACAGGCCACAAAATTTGTAAATAAAACGTGTGTTACCATTTCTAAAAACAACCACACAGTGCAGTTCATCACTCTAGCAGGTATGTGACTGGAAAAGGACACCCAAACCTTAACAAGAAATGTTTTCAGACCAACTTTTTCTTTATTTGCCCATAATGGTAAATTGCAGGGTCATAACTGTATACAAAAAAATCTATATGTTCGGCTTCACATTAGCATTGCAAATCTTTTTAAATGTATATTATCATACATACAATATTATTTATATTAAATTTAAAAAATGTGAAAAACACCAATAAGAGAACAGAAACAAACATGGGAAGCGGTGATTGTGTGTGCATGGCCACTTTCATATTTGGCCACCTGGCCCTCTTAGAAGAGGACAACCATGAGGGTTAAATTGCTCCACTGGGCAACCTTATGTGCCGATACAGATCAAGCCTTCTGCAGTGGGGACATGGAGGCTGCTGCAGATAATGTTGTTAATGCGATTTTGTGCATTAATGCAAAACTATATCATAAAGGTGCTACTGTGGTAAACTTATTCCTAACACCGCACAATACAGTCCTGCCCTTGCTGCTCCCTGAGTGAGGTAAGCTCGTAGTCAACGAATGTTGTAGATTATGAATGTGCAGGTGCGCCTCCCTGCCTTGATGTTGGCGGCGTGTCGTCGAGGGTCCAGACCAAGATTCTTTGCACTCTGGGAGGACACTGCCGTGGTCAACCATGATGGGCATGTCCTGGTGCGGAAGGGCCTTCCCTTCAAAGTAGAGCAGCTCAGCTTTTCAAGGTTAAGCTTGAGGTGGTTGTCGGCCAGGCACGCAGGGATGCGTGTAGTCACCTGTAGGGATTTTCCTGCGTATAAAACTCAAAGGCAGCCGCCTTCACAAAGTCTCGCACCGCCTGTTTCGGAATGGTGAAACACAATTTTGCGTTCATTTGCTAAATAGCGTTCCATCGAAATACTGCAGCTAATGTGACCGTAGGATGAAACTTTTCTTATTGGCAGGGTTGCCAGATAGGTAGGTTTCCCCCATAATTGGGCTATTTTAAATGGGTATGGGCAGGTCAATTTACAGAGGGTTGTATAGAAAAAATGTGGTTTGAGTTTTATAAAAAAAAAATTAGTATAATAAGTTCAGTAGAGGATTTCATGGTATGGGCTTACTGTCAATGATCTGGCAACCTTGCATACAGCACCTCACCGGTCCTGACATGGCCGAGATGAGTAATGCCGGAAGACAAGTACAACTGAAGGCATCGAGAGGGAGATAAATGTGACCTAGGAAAGACCATGTGAGCATATGACAGATCCCTCTATACACCAAGCTTCTGGGAAGAGGAGAGAGGGCCAAGAACCGAGCCTTGAGGAACCAGTAGTAAGAGGCTTCACGGCAGACACCGATCCTCTCCACGTCCCCTGGTAGGAGTGGTCTTCCTGGTAGCAATCAACGAGTGAGCAGAGCTTGAGAATCCCAAATCAGAGAGGGTGGAAAGTAGTGGTTCAGTGTTGAAGGCAGTGGATAGATCAAGAGGCTGAGAACCGAGGAGAGTTGGCTTGGGAAGCGCAAAGAACTTCAGTTACAAGGAGGAGAGCAGTCTCGTCAGAGTGCCCTGTTTTGAATCGTGACTGGTTAGGGTCGAGGAGATAGTTGGATGAAGACCGAACTCTCAAGTGTCTTGGAAAGGAAACTCATGATGATACTGGCCTGTAGTTTTTGACATCAGAGTTGGTTTTTTAAGAGGAGCTACTCTGGCCATTTTGAAGTCTGCTGGGATACAACCAGTGCTCCGTGAGGAATGTGAGATCTCCAGAGGTGGTGTGGAAAACCTGAGGAGGGGATAGAGTCAAGAGGTCACGATGTTGGGTAGCCAGCCATCACTAACTGCTGGATGTCATCTGGTAAGAGCAGGGTAATGGTGGTTAATGCATGGCCAGGTTTGGTGTGAAAGCGACCATGGGCCCCCGCAAGGCTGAGTAAATGAGGTATGGATAACTCGTTTGAAACTTGGTGTGAATGTCATCTGATGAGAGGGAGGATTGCGGGGACAGAGGTGGGATAAGAAGAAAGGTTTCCTGGGGTTAGAGGAAGAAGCCTGGATTGTTTTACTGATAGAAGGAAGCTTCAGGAGCAGATGAGGAGGAAGAGAAGATAGTTGGAACTGGACCGATGCTAGGTCATTTTGTTTGATTCAAGTTTTGTTTCTTCTATTTTCACGCAGCTGCTATGTAAAAGTCACATTGAAATCATGGAATTTGAGAGGAAATGTATTAGTGAGCAAGAGGGAAGAGAGAATCTCCAGTCTGAATAAACAAGTAGCCCTCTGCTGCCAGGGCGACCAGATGCTTTTAGACTACGTGAAAACGGTCAGATGAAAAGGGAGCAGCCGGAGAAGAACTAGACAGAGCTCTGGTACTTCCACTAGCAAGCAGTTCACATTTTTTTCACCAACCTAACCTATGAATGTCCCAGTTCAACCCTTGACTTCAGGCCCTGAGTACATTACAATCGTGAGCTCATTTTATTCATAGGTGCCAGCAGTCATACAAAGAATGTAATTCTTACACCATTGCTGTCTTCATATTTTCTACTTCAGGGAAGAAGGCTGCAAAACCAGGAAAGTCTGACCAGAGTGTGGCACCAGACGAGAGCAAAGCAGCAGAGGCCCCCAGTGACACTACCACTAAGAAGAAGAAGAGAAGGAAGAAGAAAAAGAAGACCACAACTGTGGGAGAGGTGAAAAGTGAAGAGCAGAACGGGGTGTTGAAGGCTGAGGTGGACACAACTCCTGCCACAGCACCACAAACAACGACATGTTCTGAGGAAGCTACAGGAGCAAGGACAGAGCCCTCTACCCTAAAATGCTCTCCTGAGGTTGGAAAGGCCACGGTAAAGACTGAAACTGGCAAGGGCACTGACGCAGGAGAGAAGATGAAACGAAAGGCTGTCCTGGACAGCAAGGCCTCTCCTGTTGGGGGCACGGCCATTAAGATGGATGCCCAATCAGAACGTCAACAGGACGTGGTGGTGGGGAGCGGTTCATCAGTCACGGTCATGGAGATTGGTTCTTCTGGCCTATCGGAGACACCGGTGTCAGACACCAAGTCGACCAAGAAAAAAAAGACCAACAAAGCTAAAACATCCAAACAGCAGGTAGAGGTAGTAGAAACAGAGACTGTTACCCAGGATTCAGAGGCTGTGGACGGGGCAACAGGACAAGAGAGCGCCCCTGAGACCACCAGAAAAACCAGGAAGAGAAGGAGGAAGAGTGCCAATAAGGAGTCTGTACAAAAGACGACAGTAGAGGAGGTGCAGATGGTGCCAGTAGCAGTGGAAAAGGTCCCCCCACTGAAGACTAAGATGAAGGCTAAACAGACTGCAGGGAGCACAGAGAAAAACGCAGCCCAAACCGATGTGACCCCATCAGCGGTTCCTGAACTGAAGATCTCACAAGCCAAGGTGCCTCCGTCAGAGATTAGCTTGGCTGCCGCCACTCCGCTGAAAAAGAAGAAACAGAAGGTGGCCAGTGAGGAAAAGGAAAGTGTCGAGATCAAGGGTGAAGCACAGCCAGGAACCAAAGCAGATGTTATAACTGTGTCGTCGCCTGCAGATGTCGCCACGCCGACCCCTCTCAAGAAGAAAAAGACGGCCAAGGCTGAAAAACAGAGCGTTGCGGTTGGGGGGAGAACACAGATGGAAGCAGACCTCTCACTTTTAGAAACTGATCTGCAGCCGATGGAGGTCGCCACCCCAACACCACTGAAGAAGAAAAAGAAGGCAGCAGTGCAAGTCTTCAAGGAGCAGGACTCAGAGGTTGTGACGGAGGCAGACCTGGACACACCCGCGAAGACTGGGAAGAAGAAGCGTAAGATCCCAGTTGTAATCGAGGTGGAAGCTGACGAACTGGAGGCGGAGGCTGCCAGAGTCAACGGGTTGGCAGAAGTCAAGAAAGTCAAACTGACTGATGTGAGTTTAATGTCTTCTACGCCCAAGCAGAATCAGCTGGCCACATTACTGTGATGTCCCCAATTTATCAGATGCAAAATGAGTGACCGTGTGTTTCTAACATTTTTCTCCTCAGGAGAGCAAAGAGCCATCCACACCAGTGAGCGCCAAGAAACCCAAGAAGATGACACCTAAGAAGGCTAAGCTTGCGGCAGGGTCTGACTTCGTCACGTTCCAGAACCATGCCACCATACCTACACCCCTCTTTTTCAGGACAACCAAGGGAAGCCCCAGCACACCACTGTCCAGCAAGAAGAAGGTACTAAACCCCAGCCGGACGATCTGAGATGCCTTTGTCCTCCTCCAAACCTATTGAATGAGAAGGTCAGACGGAAGGGACCTTCTTATTCAGTGGTTCTCGAGGAGACGTATAGAGCTGGTACAATGAACCAATGAAATACATTTGATTCCCATGGTTCAGTTCACTGGGCTCTCTTTTTAGTACTTGAAAGTACTTCCTCAACATTTGTCCTGGTTACCTTCCATTCATAAACTTGCAGAGAAATACACTGGGGGTCTGGAGAACTTTGTATTGGAATTGTGTGTTAGTTTAAAAGGGCCACTATCTCCAAGCAGCGTATTTCATTTTCTAGAACCCTCCCCCTTAAGCCACTAGGTACAGTGTGTTGTATTTTCAACTTTTTCGGACAAGGGAAGTGACAAACACAACACACCCTCTTGCTAACCAATTACATATGCTAGTTTACGGAGTCGCAGAAAATTTAATAAATTCTGGAATATAAACAGAAGTGTGCTTCTCCAGGAGGATACTTTTAATGAAGTGGGCCACACGATACCCATCATTGTTTTAATAAGCTGTTTCCTGACCACCCTTAACCATTGTTGCACCGTCTAATATATGCTACGTGAGGTTACTGTAATCTAGTGGATGTCGTAGGAGCTTTGCCCAACCAAGAGATTTGATTGGTTAGACAACCTGAAAGGCGTCACTGATTTACAGCAAGTTACAGCCTCTGATTTACAGCCTTGCCTTGTCGAAGCCTCTTGCTATGGAACTAACAAGCGTGGAATTAAATTGTATCTATTTCTTTCACAGAAGAAGTGTCAGACTCCCAACTCTGAATCCAAGAAGGTTACCTTTGGACTCAGTAAAAACAAAACAGCAGGTATGAGAGGGCCAGATTGACCCTGATTTTTTTTTACTCCAACATAACTTTTCTGCATAATTATTTTTGAATGATGTGTCGGTTGCCCCATGTTTTGTGGTCTGATTACAACCATTTGGCTTCTTGGTCCTCATTTCTTTACAGTTTTATGTTTCATATTTTTGAAGAGACTTTCCTCTTTTTGTTTTGCCCATTCATGATCCCTAGAATTCAGGAAGACTGATCGCAGCCTGCTGGTGAGTCCAGAGGGGTCATCCCGAGTGCCCTTTGACCCCAAGCAGAAACCACTTTTTGGGGTCCTGAAGTCCCCAGCGGCCTCTCTTAACAGTACCAAGAAGATGAAGAGCACCCCTAAAGTCACCCCCAAACGGCCCACTGCTGCTGACTTTTTTTAGTTCTCAATAAGACATCCCACCTCAGTCCCCCTGATTCACCCCCATTATGAACTGTATAACCGCAGTCTTTGAATCCTCATTGGGAAGAGATTATTATTGACAAATGTTTTTGTAATATTTCTCATTTTCTATGTTCGTTTGCTGTTCTGTGGGTGGGCGAGTGTTTAATTAAAGACTGTCTTGTTTTAGTTATCCGGGTTAGTCATTGTTTATTCTTCTGTCAGCCTTCTGGTTTCAATCAGACCGCATTTTATAATCAACCGGCGCCACAAACTCCGTTTGACAGAAAATATAGGAATTTATTGTTGCTGGTTTAGAACGCCTACTCCAAGACACCAATGCCCAACTCTTATGCATTGGAAAATGCATACCCATTTTCCAATGCAAAACCCATTTACCTTTTGGTAAGAAAATTACGTTTTGTTGATATCTGAAATGGACCCCCATGCTTTCAGTCTGGGACCTTGTAATCTTGTTTTGGCTTCCAGTATGTTTGATTGGCAAGCAGGGATGTGGATTTATAATGAAGTCAGCTAGGTAATATATTGTGCCAAAATCCCTGGGAACCAGACCCGCAGGTCTGTTTAAAAAAAAAAAAAAAGCCCATATACATGCCCATGTAGCTTTACTGTAAACTGTGTGATTTGCCCAGTCAGAATTATAATGCTTTTTAAAGCATTGTATTAGATGTGCCTGAGCCAAATATGTGAGGGGCAAGTCTGGCTGATGTACAACAGATGTACCTGTATATGCACCTTTATTATCACCCTAGCATGGTCATGCATTCCTCTAAACCAGTGTTTCTAAACCCTGTTCCTGGACACCCCCCTTCCCTGCTTGTTTTAGATCTCTTCCTAGTGATGCCCGTTCTTCTAGCAGCAGGATATTATGCTAGCAGCGCTGACTCAGATTTTATTTTCCAAAATAAAAGCCATCATTGAAATATATAAGGCCATATAGTTAACGATCTAGTCTGTACATTTTGTTTAATGTTCATTCCAGTGGTGTTCTTGTCTGTTAATTTTTACAGACTATATTAACTAAATTGCCTTAAATTTCAATGATGGCTTTTATTGTGATAAAGAAAATCTGAGGGTGGCCTGCATAATATCCTTCTGCTAAAATAATGCTAATGAAGCTTTGTTTGGCCATCACAGTCTCTCCCTGCCCTAACATTCCTGATGTAGCTCATGAAGGACTTGATAAGAGCTGATCATTTGAACCAGGTGTGACAGAGCAGGGAGAGATCTAAAACATGCAGAGCAGTGAGGTGCCCAGGAGCAGGGTTGAGAAACACTGCTCTAGTGGTTATCTCTACGATTCTGTTTCTATAGAGAAAACAACGTAGTCCTCTAGTAGTACATACCTGCTTTCTACTGCCGCTAGCGTAGACGTGACTGAACGGGACCAACAGACAATGAGACCTCTAGTGGTCGAAATGAAATATTAGCATGGGCAGCTCCTTTGAGGACTAACAATAAATCAATCAAATATATATTGTAAAGCCCTTTTTACATCAGCAGGTGTCACAAAATGTTTTTACAAAACACCCTGCCTGAACTAACACCATTTTAATGGTGAAAGCACCGCTCAGTGACCAATCAGTACGGCGGCCAGGAAATCATTAGTGGTCCCACAAATTCAAAAGTGTCCCAGTGTGGACGTGAAAACGGCCGGAGATTAGTGGAAAAGTATGGATATGACCCAATCCAAACTTTTCATGCAAATACCAAGAACACATTTTCTGGATGAAAGGGTACTGCAGGAAGTAGCATAGGCTTAAAGTCATTTAGCATCGAGCTCCAAATGGTTAAATATTTTATGCCCAACTAAGTAATGCTTGTGAAATATTTCATCCACACTTATGCAGTCAACTCGTGTTTTGAAACCAGTAAATACCTGCTCATCCATTTGCATTTAAGTCTTTTAACAGAGGCTCGTCCCCACAGCGTCTTTTTAGTGAGTGCATAATTTTTCATTCGGTTTCATCCAAACCAATAGGTTTGGTTAGCCTAGCAGTTCTTTGATATCGTATCCTAAGTTGAAGTACTTCTAGGCCTACTAACATTACCACCGTATAGAATACTATAAAATATCACTCATGAGAACATATGTACATTTCAATGGACCACTTCAAAATGTGCCCAATGTAAATGAAAGGCCACCACCAGTAAAAGCATTTGCAGTGTCTGTGGTTAGCATTTCAAAACACCTCTATCTGTTGCACTTAAATGTTTCTAGTAATTATGAAGCTGTTTCATTAACGGAATGTGGTCATTTCAGTAAGAACTATAATGGCATATTACATTTGAGATCTGTTTCCCGAAATGTCAGTTAATATAAACTGTTGTTCGGCTACTATAAATATTGGGTTTATTTAACCTTGGTCTTTCCTTTTTCCTCACTCTTTCCAACTAATTTATAAACATCCTTTATTAATTTCATGATTTCTTTCATTTTTGTGTTTTGCTGCTTTTACTAAAAGAAATAATTTACATACATACATACATACATACACTGCACAAAATTATAAACGCAACACTTGTTTTTGCCCCCATTTATAATGAGCTGAACTCAAAGATCTAACCGACTTGAGTGGGCAAATGCTCACATTCGATGGCGTTTGGCACTTTGGTGAGGTGTCCTCTATTGTGGCCAGCCTAAGGCACACCTGTGCAATAATCATGCTGTCTAATCAGCATCTTGATATGCCACACCTGTGAGGTGGATGGATTATCTCGGCAAAGGAGAAGTGCTCACTAACACAGATTTAGACAGATTTGTGAACAATATTTGAGAGAAATAGGCCTTTTGTGTACATAGAGAAAGTCTTAGATCTTTGTGTTCAGCTCATGATAAATGTGGGCAAAAACAAAAGTTTATAATTTTGTTCAGTATACATTTTATTACATGCAGAAACAATGCGTTTGGCTACATGATTTCAATTTGCATTATCAGATTTAAAAAATATTTATTCCCAAACCTTTAGATTTACTTGGACTGGAACCAACCAACTTGGACTAGAACCAACCACCGCACAGATACTGAGGTTTAAAATTAGTTTTATGGTCAGACAATCAATTCAATACTATGAACCTGCAATCAAATTCTCAATGTGGACCACCTTCTGAGGTAATTTGCAACCACTTTTTCATACCAGGAGGTTTGTACTAAAATGTGTCAAGTTTCTTTGCAGTGTGCATGCATATTGCTTGATTTCCCCTTGACTGAGGCGCTCAATCCTGAGTAGTACGTATCGAAAATGCCAGTGTAAATTCAAACGCTATTACACTGGCTTACATAAGTATATCTAGTGATTTTATTTTCTAGATAGGTAAATAAGCCCTAGCACTGCATCCAGGCATAACACCTCGCATCCATGGTATATTGACCATATACCGAACCCCCTCATGCCTTATTGCTTATTTACATGATATATTAATCAATAGTGCATATTAGCTTCGACTGCAACTACGGAATTGTCTCCTTACTAGAATAGATGTGCCTGACTGGACATTTTAACAAATATATAACAAATATATAAAATAAAAACCTTTTAATGTGTTGTCATTGAAACATGACAACAGGTTAAAACTATTTTGAAAAGGCCTGACATACTACAAAAATGTTATCAGGTAAAGTGCTGAATGTCTGAATAGAAAACTAACTTTAGTCCGGTCTGTGACCAGCACAGCCATGAACAAGGCTTGACTGTTAGGTATTGGGTTTATCCACCTTACCATTTGAAGACGATTTGTCTGTCGCCCGCTCCACTAGTTCAGAAAAGATTACAGAGAAACATATGTGATTTTATTGAACTACTAGTATCCTCACATCGCTATGTTCTCCATCAGTTCAAATAAATCTGTGGTATTCTTGTGGTTCTGCAGCAGGGCTGCTTGTTAGATGATGACAAGTCGCGTCACCTGTGAACATCAGAACTAAGGTAATAATAAAGTTATTGCGCAGAAATATTTAAAATTATTAGCATCATTATTAGCAAGTGAAAAAATATATATTAAAGGATTTTACAAGTTCTAAGCTCTGGCATAGGCTAATTAGACAGTTTTTTATTGTTCCAGTCATTAGGTGTGTTGCTTGCCATATATTTTATAGGTTATGTAGACTACTGAATTATTAAAGGTTTTTGACGTTGTTATTATTTTTGCTTGTATGCTGTTGAGTCAGTTTCTTCATACAGATTCTATTATTTTTTATTCAGTACCTCAAGGCTCATCATTAATTCAAGTATCTCAACTGGATATTCACTCTGCCACACAGGACATTCTTGATGAAGATGAACGCAAAATGTGAATGCGGGCCCATGGAATCGCTGCTGCTTGCCTTGTTATCTTTCTCCCTTGTTCGAGGTAAGAGATGCATAACGGTTGAAATTAAATAATTAAAATATAATGGATATTAAACCCGAAGGACACAACCGTGAAAGTGCCAGGGCCTGGTTAATGGGTACATGGCACTTGCATACTGAAAGTAACTAAAGAGAAGATATCCAATGTTTTTTGAGTTAATGTGTTATTATTCAACCTCAAACTAATTTGTTCTGTGCTACTTCCAAGCTGAGTGGGTGTTGTGTCCCAATTTAAAACCTGTTCAGTCTGGCTTTATGTTCTTAATTACCATTAAAGCTTTGGTCCATTACCACTGATGAATAAGACTGTGTGTGTGTGAGAGAGAATGTGTGAGTGTGTGTGTGAGTGAGTGAGTGAGTGAGAGAGATGTAGGTTATGTTAGGGTCATGGTTCGGGTTTAAGGTGTAGGGGGAAGCGCTAACCCTGGTTAAATGTCCTTTTAGAGAAAGGTCAAAGCATTGAGTCAACCAATAACATCTTACCTGCCTTCGGGTGCAGATATACCTCTAGAACTACATTCATTACAAAAAAGGGCAACCTGCTAACAATCCTGATTGGAAACAGAGAGTGTTAAGGGCCAGAACAGAGGTGTCATCAGCAAACTGGGGAAACTCATTCCCTTTATGCCGTTAAAGTGATGGTCCTGAGCCTTGTCAAATTTCGGGACCATTTTCTATTACTACCATACTGCCAAAAAAAGGCAAAGAATGTATACACATTTTGTGGCCATTTTATATGACACTTGCGTATCTTTTTGTATAACATTCAATATTTCCCAAAATATATAATTATTAATCTAATGTGCCCATTGACGAATGGTCCTTTGTGTAGAATCAGACAAAGAGGTCCAATATTAATTGTTGCTCCAGCTTTGGAAGAATGACCTAGTTTGTGATCTAGTTTCTTATCGCTTGTGGCCCAGATAATCCTGGGAGACTCAATACACGGTATTAATCATTTGAATACCAATCGGCCAATTTGATGTCATTGTGGATACGACACTCTATATACAAGCTAAAACATCTTCAGAGAAAACCGCGGATTGCTATAATCAAGTCATTTTCCCCAGGTACCCGTATTTGTCAATAACATCGTCTTGTTCTGAAAATGCGACGCCTGACACATTCTCCATCAACTTACTAAAATTGCCTTTTTTATCCATTCAAAGGAAAAGGACAGGAATGTCAAAATGAGACAGGCGTCCCTCTCGTTCTCTCTCCGTCAGAGAATGAAACCTGATTAAAAGAAGCGCAGACATCAGTCCCTTGCAGTTTAGAGTCTGAGCCAATTTACTTGGCAACCTGCCTATTTCCGATAGGTAGAGGTGTGTGTGGGGTTCTGTCTGAGTGTGCCTGTTTTCTCAAACCATCTGGTAATATTGTCTTTTGGTACGTTCAGGCAGATAAGAGGATAGTGGTTCCATCCGGAGCTATAACCCCACTGAAATGCACATTTACCCCCACAGAAATATTAAATAATTAGGAGACGTGTTTTTAAAGAGTCCTAGTGGCGGGTGCCCGTTTGCATGTATCGTCTCCACCAATCAGAGACAGTTCTACGCCCTGCCCAACGTAACCAAAACAACTGCCGTCACGTTAAAATCCTTATTCTCCTCCTCCACCTTACATCCTTTTTTTCCTGCCTCATGCAAAGACGGTGTGCTGCTCTGTGTGAAATGCGCCTCATACAATCAATCGAATGGCTTTAATGAGGACCTTTTTATGTCAGCAGTAGTCAAAAGGGCCTTATATAGAACTCTGATCCTCGACACGTGTGGCAGGTCATCCAAGCCGTCACAGATTACTGGCCAAAGAACCGGTACTAGACTGCGTCTAGTCTGAATGACTTCCGACCTGTCACACTCACCCCCACGATCATGAAGTGCTTTGAAAGACTAGTTCTGGCCCACCTTAAGTTCTGTCTCCCCCCAACACTGGATCAATACCAGTTTGCATACAGGTCGAACACGTCTACAGAGGATGCCATCTCCATGGCTTTACACTCTGTCCTGATCCACCTGGACAAAACCAACACCTTTATGAGAATGCTATTCATAGACTTCAGCTTAGCATTCAACACGGTCATCCCCTCTAGGTTGGTCAACAAACTCCATGACTTAGGGATCAGCTCTTCTCTCTGCAACTGGACTTGGGACTTCCTAACCAACAGACCCCAGTCTGTCAGGTTAGACAACCTCACCTCCTCCACCCAGATCCTGAACACTGGTGTTCCACAAGGCTGTGTGCTGAGCCCCCTCCTGTACTCCCTCTTCACCCACAACTGCGTTCCTGTATACAGTGCCAACCTCATTGTCAAGTTCGCAGACGCCACCACGGTGGTAGGCCTGATTCGTGACAATGACGACTCAGCCTACAGGGAGGTCAAGTAACTGGCGGCATGGTGCGCTGATAACAACCTGGCCCTCAATGCAAAGAAAACCAAGGAGCTCATGGTGGATTACAGGAAGTCACACCCCAGTCCTCATTGATGGCACTGAAGTGGACTGTGTGTCCTGCTTCAAATTCCTGGGTGTCCACATCTCCGAGGACCTCTCCTGGTCCATCAGCACCTCAGCCCTGGTCAAAAAAGTGCAGCTGCTCCTGTACTTCTTGATGAGGCTGAAGATAGCCCACCTGATGGCATATCACTGGTGCCCAGCACATCACTGGTACCCAGCTCCCAGCCATAAAAGACCTCCAGCGGAAGTGTTGTCTGCACAGGGCCCGCGGCATCACCAGGGACCCTTCACATCCAGGCCACCATATGTTTGCCCTCCTCCCATCAGGCAGGCGGTACAGGTCTCTACGTTCTCACACCAGCAGACTCAGGAACAGTTTCTTTCCATCTAGTGTAAACCTGCGAAACTCTGTGACCCATAACTAACCATACTCACCCTTTGTACTACTGGACTCTGTCACTGCCTTAAGTCTGATAAGGTTTTCAGTTTCTCAGTTGTCTACAGGTACGTGTCATTGCTGCTATTCCTGTATTTCATTTGCACAAGCCGACTTGCACCTTAAACTTGCCCTCATTGCACATTAGAACTGCCACTGTACTTGCATTTTCTATTGTTACATACACATCTACCTCGGGAACCTCATTGCTGCTATCCTTGCATTCCAGTTGCACATGCTACCCTACTCCTTTAATTTGCCTTGATTGCAAATTCAGAATGCCATTGAGAACTGCCACTTGCCACTGAATGCCAGAATGCCATTGAGAATTGCCACTTGTACCCGCACAACTATTTATCCCACTTGTACATACACTATACATAATACCTTTACATTTCTCTGAATATTTGTAAATTTTCCACTGCATATTTAGAATTGCCATATGTAATGCATTTGCAGTAATCTTTTTTAAATTGCTGCTAGTGTACAGTGTTGTGTATATTATTACTATTTTCTGCCTAGCTATATTTTTGCTTATACACACTTCTTAACTCTCACTACGTAGTTAGTCGAGTGCCATCTCATAAGAATTTCATTGTGCAGGATGAAACTGTGCTGTTCGGTGCATTTGACAAATAAACCTAAAAACTTTAGATGTTAAGAGCACATTACTCATTTGTTTCTGGTTCCCAGTCCCGACGTGAAAGCCCACGGGTCAGCTAGACCGGTAAGGACAGGCCCGAACATCTTGGGGACAGGTTTCCTGTACTCTCATTAGGCCCAGCAGCACAGGTGGATCCCAGGGGAGTCTTCCTCTTGTTCTCCTCTGTTCTCAAGGGCCAGGCCTTCCTTACGGCACAGTCATAATGACTCAAATTAGACATTCCCTGTGAAGACACGATTTCAATGAGTGGCTTATGATGTGTTGGCAGACAGTCAGTCGACAACTGAAAGAGACGTACTTCTGTTTCTGTTTCACTTCAGGATTACACACTACCGATTCTCATCCGCAAACAGCCTGGCATGAGCTAAAGCAATGGAATTTGGCAGATGAACACAGCCTCCTAGTTTCCTAGGCTTTTTTTTTTGTCTGGAGCTTGACCCCAAACCTTCTTGTTTTTCCAGGTCACACTACTAGCCGACCAGGTGCGAATCCGGCGGAGGGCAATGGTGCTGGGTTCAGTGTCGGCGGTCTGAAGTCGGTCCTGGAGAACACCGTGTCCCCTGCCTTCGGTGCCACCATCATCATCATCATCACCGTTATTGTGTCGGGGAGCGCCTATCTCTGTTTCCTGAAGTACGTCTGTACGGACTGCTGCAAAGCCACTCAGGTGGCTCCAGTCACACACCTGGACCCTAACAAGAGTGAAGAACAGGTGTAGTGTGTAACGGGTGTAGTCAGGAACGGGTGCAGTGTGTAATGAGGCGTAGTGAGGGACGGGTGTAGTGAGGGACGGGTGTAGTGTGTAACGGGTGTAGTGTGTAACGGGTGTAGTGTGGGACGGGTGTAGTGTGTAGCGGGTGTAGTGTGTAGCGGGTGTAGTGTGGGACGGGTGTAGTGTGGGACGGGTGTAGTGTGGGACGGGTGTAGTGTGGGACGGGTGTAGTGTGGGACGGGTGTAGTGTGGGACGGGTGTAGTGAGGGACGGGTGTATTGTAGGGAGGTGTGTGGAATACTGACCTCATTCTGGACCATTCTTTCCCTGGCATTTCAGCACTTGATGGAATCCTTCAGTTCATCTCTTTCATGTTTAATGACTGTGAACACAAGTGATTTATTGAGCTCATTGAAGAGTTGTGTGTGTAAGTGATTACTGTTCTGATCTTTGCCCGCCACCAACACCTCCCATCCAAGAGACCCTCAGAGAGACAGACGGATGTGATTCAAAAAGAAAAGCTGCAAAATGATCACACACAGACAATAGAAAATTAAGTGGCTCAACCAAGCCTGACATTAATTGAGTAAACTGCCTGTGAGCCTTTGTGTCTGCAGTGGCTTATGCATTTGTGTGATTATTAATGTGTGTTTTATTTGTGTGGGTTTGAGTATCTAAGTGAGTGTGTGTTTGTTTCCAAAGGGAGCAACCTGCTATGACTGATGTGAGAAAGTAGGAACACGTAATTTCTGGGGATTTCGAAACCTCACCTCCCTTTTCTGTTTTTCTTTACCTGATCATCTCTCTTATTACATTTCTTCTCTCTCCCTCCTTATCATACAGTACATATTCACAACAGAACCAATTACAGTGCCAACTCACCAAACAATAGACATTTTCATTTATGCTGATTGTCTCCATGCAAAGCTGCGTGAAGAGAAGCCGATTGTACTTCCTTAATCACAACAGAGACACTGTATCAAACTAATTATCCTCACCCACAGAAGCTTTCATCTCAGTTTTTTTTATAAACTCAGCTTTTGCAGTGTTGCACAGTGCGTTATTTTCTAAATGTGTTTTTTTGTTGAAAATGAGTGATTAAAATGTCTCCATACCCAATCCATCCTAAGAGGATTTATCTGTGATGTGTGCCAGAATGAAAGATCGAAAGTGACAGGATGTAAAGATTTTAACAGCTCAGCTACATTTGTGTTTGAAATATTTGTTTTCTATTGAACACAACTGAAAACAGACATGAAATCAAACAGAAATGAGGTTCAGCTGCATTTGTTAAAAGACTTCATAGTGTCAGACTCATGGAGGCCATTGTGTGAAAGATGACATTTACTAGTGGAAGGCCACTGTTTAGCTAACAAGTGGGGTATGAGCCGGAGTGTCACAGACAGTGAGTGGAGACAGTCGGAAATGTAGGATCAGCCAGACACACCAGCAACTGTAGATGCCTCGTAGAGAACATCATAGAGTAAAATGCATGTATGTTCATGTCCTTGTCACCAGACAACTGCTTTACAAATAAAAGCAGCTAGGACAAGTGCCATGATTTCTGCTGTGTGCTGGCTATGTTACCTGTTTATATCGGTGGGACATTAAAATGTATAAATGAAGGTGGATTAGATCAGAGTGGTTAATTGTGAGCCAATGACGGCGTCCTATCTCCAGGGTCTGACCGCTCTCGCAGCTATTGGTCTGACAAAGCCAGCAACCTTTTGGCCCCAACCTGCACAACATCTTGGAGAAGTTAACTAAAATGCTGTGAGAAAACCTATCCATCTATATATCCAATTATATTTAATTCAAATTTAGTGAACTGTGAAAAATCTATTAAATCCCAGGCCTTGAGGTATCAGAGTCAAAATTGTGCTTCCTTCTATCCCTTATTCTCTGTTAATCATTCTCTTTATCCTCCTGCCCCTCCCACACACACACACACACACACACACACACACAATCTGACATAGGCTTAAGACCCATTTGGCAATTAAAAGTTCTCCCCCATGACTTTAAAAGACTTCACATCTAGGAAATACAAATTAGGGCTTGTTCTAGTAGTCTTCCCTGTAAGCACCATACAGCACATTACTAACAGACCCACTGAGATTTGACTGACTACTGTGTGTTCCACAGTGTGGCACATGCAGGACGGTATGACAATTAAATTACTAGCTGATGGGAGCAAAGTCATCCCCATACATAGTAACCATCTGGAAGTGGAAGTCTCAGTGAAGCGCTGTTTACTGGTGAATGTAAATATGTTTCATGTTTAAAAGGGTGGTGTGAAGGTAAATGTAATTGGGCTTAGTGGAATTAGTGACAACATCCGTGTTTGCCCGGCAACCATTTAATTACGATGAGTTACCTGAAGAAAAACAACTATCAGGACTGAGCCGATGTAAACAGGATGTGGGTGGTTTTAGGAACAGCAGTAAAGTCAGACAAGATTAAGTTTACCAACTGACTCGCCAGTTGTAGCTCTATATTGGGCTCTGGCTATATTAGCCACGACTTACCGTTCTTTGTGCAACTTAAAATGCCGAACTAAGTAGGAACTTGCCCCTCCGTCTGTAATTTCCGTAGGTTTTGCAAGTTGCAATCCGTTTTTTGTTGACTAAAGCGTCTTTATATCCAATTATTTTGGGTAAGCTATCATTTTTCCAAGGGCTTCGTCTGAATTCACCTGCCGACGTTGCTGTCCACTACCGCGGGCAAACTGATTGGCTGCTGTCGGATTCAAACTGTAATCTGTTAAATGAAGAGTTGATGCGCTGCACTTTTTAATATTTGTGCTTGAGTAGGGTATCAAGTAAGTTCGAGTCAAAAGGCTCAAGTCCAAGTGAATGGTATTAAAGCAGAGTTTCCCAAATGGGGGTCGGGGGAGAATGTTTTACAATTTACTCTCATAGCCGCAAATAAAAGAATAACGATTATATATTTTTTCTTCACATGGTTGGGGTAGCGATAAGTTTTAGATAGGGCCATCGGCCAAAATAGTTTGGGAACTCCTGTGTTAAAGTCAAAGTCGAGTTGGTTGTCTTTTTTATTTTGTCAAGTCGAGTATAAAGTCATCATATTTGTGACTCGAGTCCACACCTCTGGCTACTACAATGTAGCTACGTACCTAACTACGCTACTGGCTGCTTAAGCTGGCCATCTTCCAAACCATCAGGCGAAATTAGCTGAATTAGCTACCACTTCGGTTTGCTCTGACAATAATTAACTTGATGGCTAGTTAACTAAGCTTTCAACATGCGCCAACACCAACCACACACAGCCAGCACTGCCGGAGCATTACTGACAGAGCGATGTCACTGATGAATACAGGAATATGAAGGGGACCGAAACGAAGTAGGAGAGAGGCATGGTAACAGGTGGTGAAAACAACCCAGCACATCACTGGTGCCCAGCTTCCTGCCATCAACATCACCGCTGCTATCTCTGCATCCCGTGTGCACATGCGACCTTAATACATCACTCCTTCATTTGCCTCTTTTGCTCTTGAATACCATTTTTAAATTTCCATTTGCACCCGAATAACTATTATCCCACTTGTAACATACACTATATCTAATACACTATACCCTCCTCTGTTTGCCTTATTGCACATTTAGTATTGCCATTTGTACTGCATTTGCCTCATTACACATTCCACTGGTAATATACATATATTTAATGTTTGTAAATACCTGTACATTTTCTGCACTCCTCTATTTGCACTTCTGGTTAGATCCATCCATCCATCCATCTTCTTCCGCTTATCCGGGGCCGGGTCGCGGGGGCAGCAGTCTAAGCAGGGATGCCCAGACTTCCCTCTCCCCAGACACTTCCTCTAGCTCTTCCGGGGGGACACCGAGGCGTTCCCAGGCCAGCCGGGAGACATAGTCCCTCCAGCGTGTCCTAGGTCTTCCCCGGGGTCTCCTCCCGGTGGGACGGGACCGGAACACCTTCCCAGGAAGGCGTTCCGGAGGCATCCGAAAAAGATGCCCAAGCCACCTCAGCTGACCCCTCTCGATGTGGAGGAGCAGTGGCTCTACTCTGAGCTCCTCCCGGGTGACCGAGCTTCTCACCCTATCTCTAAGGGATCGCCCAGCCACTCTGCGGAGAAAACTCATTTCGGCCGCCTGTATCCGGGATCTTGTCCTTTCGGTCATGACCCAAAGCTCATGACCATAGGTGAGAGTAGGAACGTAGATTGACTGGTAAATCGAGAGCTTCGCCTTGCGGCTCAGCTCTTTCTTCACCACGACAGACCGATACATCGACTGCATTACTGCAGAAGCTGCACCGATCCGTCTGTCAATCTCCCGTTCCATCCTTCCCTCACTCGTGAACAAGACCCCTAGATACTTAAACTCCTCCACTTGAGGCAGGCACTCTCCACCAACCTGAAGTGGGCAAGCCACCCTTTTCCGACTGTGGACCATGGCCTCGGATTTGGAGGTACTGATTTTCATCCCAACCGCTTCACACTCGGCTGCAAACCGTCCCAGTGCATGCTGAAGGTCCTGGTTAGAAGGGGCCAACACGACAACATCATCTGCAAAGAGCAGAGACGAAATTGTGTGGTCCCCAAACCTGACACCCTCCGGCCCCTGGCTGCGCCTAGAAATTCTGTCCATAAAAATTACAAACAGAACCGGTGACAAAGGGCAGCCCTGCCGGAGTCCAACATGCACTGGGAACAAGTCTGACTTACTGCCGGCAATGCGGACCAAGCTCCTGCTTCGGTTGTATAGGGACCTGACAGCCCTTAGCAAAGGACCCAGGACCCCATATTCCCCAAGCACCCTCCACAAGATGCCGCGAGGGACACAGTCGAATGCCTTCTCCAAATCCACAAAACACATGTGGATTGGTTGGGCAAACTCCCATGAACCCTCCAACACCCCGTAGAGGGTATAGAGCTGGTCCAGTGTTCCACGGCCCGGACGAAAACCACACTGTTCCTCCTGAATCCGAGGTTCTACTATCGGCCGTATTCTCCTCTCCAGAACCCTGGCATAGACTTTCCCGGGCAGGCTGAGAAGTGTGATCCTCCTATAGTTGGAACACACCCTCCGGTCCCCCTTCTTAAAAAGAGGGACCACCACCCCGGTCTGCCATCCCAGAGGCACTGTCCCCGACCGCCACGCGATGTTGCACAGGCGTGTCAACCAAGACAGCCCCACAACATCCAGAGACTTGAGGTACTCAGGGCGGATCTCATCCACCCCCGGTGCCTTGCCACCGAGGAGTTTCTTGACCACCTCTGTGACTTCAGCCCGGGTGATGGACGAGCCCACCTCTGAGCCCTCATCCTCTGCTTCCTCAATGGAAGACATGTCAGCGGGATTGAGGAGATCCTCGAAGTACTCCTTCCACCGCCCGACGACATCCTCAGTTGAGGTCAACAGCTTCCCACCTCTACTGTAAACAGCGTTGGTAGGGCACTGTTTCCCTCTCCTGAGGCGCCGGATGGTTTGCCAGAATCTCTTCGAGGCCAGCCGATAGTCCTTCTCCATGTCCTCACCGAACTCCTCCCAGGCCCGAGTTTTTGCCTCCACAACCACCCGGGCTGCAGCCCGCTTGGCCTGTCGGTACCCGTCAGCTGCCTCAGGAGTCCCACAAGCCAACCAGGCCTGATAGGACTCCTTCTTCAGCTTGACGGCATCCCTTACTTCCGGTGTCCACCACCGGGTTCGGGGATTGCCGCCTCGACAGGCACCGGAGACCTTACGGCCACAGCTCCGAGCGGCCGCTTCGACAATGGCGGTGGAGAACATGGTCCACTCGGACTCAATATCTCCAACCTCCTTCGGGATCCAGTCGAAGCTCTGCCGGAGGTGGGAGTTAAAGATCTCTCTGACAGGAGACTCGGCCAGACGTTCCCAGCAGACCCTTACAGTACGCTTGGGCCTGCCGAGTCTGTCCAGCTCCCTCCCCCGCCATCGGATCCAACTCACCACCAGGTGGTGATCAGTTGACAGCTCCGCCCCTCTCTTCACCCGAGTGTCCAAGACATACGGCCGCAGGTCAGATGAGACGACAACAAAGTCGATCATCGACCTGCGGCCTAGGGTGTCCTGGTGCCACGTGCACTGATGGACACCCTTATGTTTGAACATGGTGTTCATTATGGACAAACTGTGACTAGCACAGAAGTCCAATAACTGAACACCACTCGGGTTCAGATCAGGGGGGCCGTTCCTCCCAATCACGCCCCTCCAGGTGTCACTGTCGTTGCCCACGTGGGCGTTGAAGTCCCCCAGTAGAACAATAGAGTCCCCAGTCGGAGCACTTTCCAGCACCCCTCCCAGAGACTCCAAGAAGGTCGGGTACTCTGCACTGCCGTTCGGCCCGTAGGCACAAACAACAGTGAGAGACCTATCCCCGACCCGTAGGCGCAGGGAAACGACCCTCTCGTTCACCGGGGTAAACTCCAACACATGGCGGCAGAGCTGGGGAGCTATGAGCAAACCCACACCAGCCCGCCGCCTCTCACCATGGGCAACTCCAGAGTGGTGAAGAGTCCATCCTCTCTCAAGGAGTGTGGTTCCAGAGCCCAAGCCGTGCGTAGAGGTGATCCCGACTACCTCTAATCGGAACCTCTCAACCTCACGCACTAACTCAGGCTCCTTCCCCGCCAGCGAGGTGACATTCCACGTCCCTAGAGCCAGTTTCCGTGTCCAGAGATCGGGTTGTCTAGGCCCCTGCCTTCGACTGCCGCCCGATCCTCTTTGCACCGGCCCCTTATGGTCCCTCCTGTGGGTGGTGAGCCCACGGGAGGGCGGCCCCACGTCACCCGTTCGGGCTGAGCCCGGCCAGGCCCCATGGGGGAAGGCCCGGCCACCAGGCGCTCGCATTCGAGCCCCAACCCCGGGCCTGGCTCCGGGGTGGGGCCCCGGCTGCGCCATTCCGGGCGACGTCACGGTACTCAAAATTGAATTCTTCATTAAGGGGTTTTGAACCGCTCTTAGTCTGACCCGTCGCCTAAGACCTGTTTGCCTTGGGAGACCCTACCAGGGGCATATAGCCCCAGACAACATAGCTCCTAGGGTCACTCGGGTACTCAAACCCCTCCACCACGTTAAGGTGGCAGTTCTTGGAGGGGTAGATGTTAACTGCATTTCGTTGTACTGTACTTGTACTGTTCAATGACAATAAAGTTGAATCAAATCAAATCAATACACAGCTTACGCACAGCCTAAATACTTTCCCTTTATTTGAATAATAGAGGTAACTTTTCTGTTTTTACTGGTCTGATAAAAATAAAGATGACTTTACAAAATACATTTAAAAGATCTTTCACCATACATATTTTAGTCACAAAATAATTATCTCGGAATGAAAAGTTAGGGTGTGATTGCTCTCATCCATGGAATTGGATTATGGGTTCGAGGTAAAGCCGAAGAAAGAGAACCATTGCCGCCCAGTGGTGATATGCAGAATGCCAACTTCTGACGGTACGTCATCACCTGGCAAGGAAGAAAAGCACAGAAAGAAAGGTGTCACAGTTATCCAAAAGTGTTTCCACGTGAGTTAGTGGAATCATGACGCCGATACAAGCACCAGAGATCCAGTTCGCCCAAAGATTGGCCTCTAACGAGATGCCCATGCGAACAAAGGCTATCAAGAAGCTACAAAAATATATCACCGTTAGGTCACAAGCCACCGACGGTAAGTATGAAGGGGGTACCCGAAAAAGGACCACACACACACGTTGCTTTCATGAGCTGAAAGTATAACGCAGCATGTCTCCCTCATCTCATTTGAGTTGCTAGCTTATCTAACCCATCGAGTCGTTCGTGCATGTTTAACTCCTGTTTCGTCATTTAACAGTACAACAGTTAACAAAAAAAACCCAGTATGTTTGTAGAAGGGTTTAAAATGTCACCACTTAAAGAAAAGGTTAGATTAACAAGCGCATGTGCGAGCAACATTTTTAACCGCTATCGATTCCTTCAATATCGTGCTGATAGTGTCCAGTTGAATCACCAGAGCTTCCCTTTTCCCTAGGTGGGTTCTCCAGCGATGAGTTACTCAAGTTATGGAAGGGCCTCTTTTATTGTCTGTGGATGCAGGACAAGTTACTACTTCAGGTGAGTTCTAGAAAGAGCGACTCACTACATGCTGTTCTGTTAACAGGGTAACAAAAAGGCAATTTGACAAGATTTGTGGGGCAGTTCCATCAAACACAATTATTTTTCTATCAATAGGAGGAGCTGTCAAATCAGATCTCTGGTCTCATTCACTGCTTCCAGAATGTTCAAACTCGTAAGTCCTTTTTGTTATAGTAGTAATTTAGAAATCTCCCATTGAAGGACTTCCAGAATTATACAGGAAATGTGGTCCAATTTGACATTAGAAGTTTTTGTATTCAGTCTCTTCTCTCTCTTGTAGAGTTTTTTTTTCTGGAGACTTTCCTGCAGACAATGAAAAAAGAATGGACTGGCATTGACAGACTTCGTATGGATAAGTTTTTCCAGGTTACTATTCTTCCATCGATCGAACTGTCAGCAGCACTTCCTTACCCACTAAATCATCTACACCTAGAGGATATACTACATAGATCATTTGGACAACTTTGTCTTTTTGTCTGATAGCTGGTTCGTTTCATGTTCCGGAAAACATTGGAAATGATGAAGAGCAAAGAATGGGAGACCAGGTGGGTGACTCTTTGACCCGTGACCTTAACTCAACGACGTGTTGAAAACGTCAGACGAACATGGATTTTGGAGTGTTCAGTACCTGTAAGCCCTTGTTCATGCATGCCCTGAAGAGTTAGGTGCTTTCTTTCCACAGTTTGGTGACCAGGTTCCTGGATGTCCTGACTTCCCAGGTCCTCCACAGTACCAGTGGAGCACCTGCTGGGTTGCAGTTTCACATAATGGACCTCTACATGTCAGAGCTGGCTGCAGTCGGATCTGCTGAGGTACATTGTGGATCCTTTAATGTCCCAAAACATGATTGACATCCATTGTTCCGTTTTTTTTTTTTTTGCGCAACTGAATGATTGGGCTTTGCTTATGATTGCAGCTCACAGCAGCTCAGAACCTGACATTCATTGACCCGTTCTGCAAAATAGCATCCAAGACCAAAGAGTGAGTTTTATCTTCTGTGACCCTATTCAAATGAATTTGCATCACCATTTACATAGTTTCAACCCTCTCTGCACATCCTCTCCCCTCTTTCATGTCCCCCCATCTCAGCCGGATCCTGCTTAAGGCTATCTGCAGCAGTATCTTCAGCGTCATTGTGGACCAAGCTCCTTTCGCCATTGAAGACCTGATGAAGGAGGTGAAGGCTTCAGGTGTGGGTGTAGATGACTCTGACTCAGGACAGGCTTCTGAAGAAGAAGAGGAAGAAAAAGTGAAGACTCTGAAGGGCAAAAAACCTGCAAAGAAAACCGCTCTGAAGCAGTCCAGTGGTGGGTATTGTCAGGGCTATGAAGGAAGATTGAATAAGATTCACATTTAATAGAGCAGATTTTGGTTGAATACCATGCGTCTCTTTAGCACAACATTTAATTATTCTTATTCTGTCTAATTACCGACACACAGCGTCTACTTATAAATATTCATGTATGAGATCATCTAAACCATCTTCTGACCCTTCATTTTTAGGCACGTTATCAACAGATTATGATGAGAATTTGGATGAAGAGGAAGATGAAATGCTTCACCTTGAGAGTGATTCTGAGTCTGAGATGCTGGATGATAAGGAAGTGGGACCCGTTCTCCAGTTTGACTACTCTGCCTTGGCTGACAGGCTGTTTGGGTTAGCCAGCCGCAGCAACACCTCCAGTCACAACAGACAGAGACTCTACAAAGTCATCAAGATGTGAGAAAAACACACCCACACTGTGTATGGACCCAGGTGAAAAGGAGTTGCAGTTTGTTTGACTCTTGATTCTTTTCTTTCCAATTTTCTCCTACAGTTTCCGTGATCTCAGTGAAGGTAGGGGCCCTGATGTTCATAACTGGAAATGGGAGTCCTGATGTATATATCCCCTCTGAAAGAAGTGGGTGAATAATGCTGATTTTTTTTTTTTTAACTATTTTTTCCCTCTTGTTCTTGCTCTCTCTCAGGAGTCTTCCCACAGGATGAGTACCCTGAGGAAGTGTCAACTGATGAGGATGATGATGAAATGTTTGGCAGCAGGAAAAGGATGAAGAGAGGAAGAGGCTTTGGGGAGGAAGATGAGGCGGAAGGGAGCACTCCAGCCAAGAAACAGAGAGGTACCTTAGAAACCTCTGAAATGCGTATTTGTTACAAATGACAGAGCATAGTCTTCTCTCAAGTGTTAACTAGACATTTTTAGCTACCTTTCATGCCTTTTGGTAAAGGAAAAATAGTAATTACGTTTGATCACTTTTATGACATGATGTCTGGTCTGTCGCGCAAGTTGAATTTGACGATTTGCAACTTGTCTAAAACAATTGATATTTATTAAATCTAAACAAAAACGTATTTTACCTCATATCTATATCTGAAAGGCTATATTTAATAGCAAAACATACCGCTTCCAGTGCGTCATGTGAATGTTCTCAATGAAAGGTTCTGAAATGAAACACAATGAGTTGTAAGTATAGTTATAATAAGTTATTATTCAAAGTATGATGTTCAAAAAGTGAATCGTATGTTTTTGTCATGCATGCTTTTTTTCTTATCAGCAACTGAAGTTGTGTATTTGTAAGCTCAAAATCCTCCTAGCTATTTCACTCAGTGGCCTTTGTGCCCTGTCATGTGGCCTCTGTGCACTAAACATTTTTTGTGACACCGAAGGCCAAATGGCCTTGCCCCTAAAATGACGAAATTCCAAGCCTGGTTGTCAACCATGATGGACATGTCCTAGAGCGGAAGGGCCTTCCCTCAAAAGAAGAGCAGCTGAGTTTTTCAAGGTTAAGCTTGAGGTGGCGGGCCGACATCCAAGTGGAGTTGTCGGCCAGGCACACAGAGATGTGTGTTGTCACTGAGTCAGGGATTTTCCTGCATATAAAACTCAAAGGCCTAACAAGAGCACAGTATAACAACGAAAATACACAACAATAATGACAGGCAGAAGAGAACAAAAAAAACATGAGGGTAAAAACATTATGTTAAAAAAAGAGCAAATATGTAATCTGTTAAAATTTAAAGAATAAATATATTGCTTGTATTTTTTTGGTTGCTATTAGGGAGGGCATTGTAGTGTGCATTAAATGCTCTAGTGGACGACAAGGTAGATTTATCACTATAACAGTGTGCAGGCAGATATAAAGTATATCAGTTAGGCGTCCGGTGGGGCGTGGGTTAACAGTCATAGTAAATACCATGTGAGGAAACGAGCGACCCAAGAGTCTCTGTGTATAGAGGGAAGAGGAGAGGGCCAAGAACCGAGCCTTGAGGAACCAGTAGTCATGGCAGACACCGATCCTCTCCACGTCCCCTGGCAGGATTGGTCTGCCTGGTAGCGATCAACGAGTGAGCAGAGCTTGAGAATCCCAAATCGGAGAGGGTGGAAAATAGTGGTTCAGTGTTGGAAGGCAGCGGATGGATCAAGAGGCTGAGAACCGGGGAGAGTTGGCTTGGGAAGCGCAAAGAACTTCAGTTACACGGAGGAGAGCAGTCTCGTCGGAGTGGCCTGTTTTGAATCGTGACTGGGTAGGGTCGAGGAGAGAGTTGGATGAAGACGGCACTCTCAAGTGTCTTGGAAAGGAAACTCATGATGATACTGGCCTGTAGTTTTTGACATCAGAGTTGTTGTTTTTTAAGAGGAGCTACTCTGGCCATTTTGAAGTCCGCTGGGATACAACCAGTGCTCCGTGAGGGAGGTGAGGAATGGGAGATCTCCATGAATAGTTTGGAGGAGGGAGGAGGGGTAAGGGTCAAGAGGTCACGATGTTGGGTGGCCAGATATCACTAACTGCTTAGTGATACAGCCGGAGAAGGGCTAGACGGAGCTCCAGTACTTTGTAGATTTTCACCAACCTAACCTATGAATGTCCCAGTTCAACCCTTGACTTCAGGCCCTTGTTAACATAAGTACCATTTGATTGTGAGCACATTTTATTCGTAGGTGCAAGCAGTCATACAAAGAATGTAAATCTTACACCATCGCTGTCTTATTTTCTAATTCAGGGAAGAAGGCTGCAAAACCAGGAAAGTCTAACCAGGGTGTGGCACCAGACGAGAGCAAAGCAGCAGAGGCCCCCAGTGACACTACCACTAAGAAGAACAGAAAGAAGATGAATATAACTGGGAGAGGTGAAGAGCAGAACAGGGTGTTGAAGGCTGAGGTGGACACAACTCCTGCCACAGCACCACAAACAAAGACATGTTCTGAGTAAGCTACAGGAGCTCTCCTGAGGTTGGAAAGACCACAGTAAAGACTGAAACTAGCAAGGGCACAGACGCAGTAGAGAAAATAAAACGAAAGGCTGTCCTGGACGACAAGGCCGCTTCTGTTGGGGGCATTACCATTATGCTACATGGGCATTCAAAATGTTTTAAGTAATAAAAAAAAAAGGGATCCCTGGGATCTTGGCACAATTACATCACCTAGCTGACTTCATTATAAATCCACATCCCTGCTTGCCAATCAAACATACTGGAAACCAAAACAAGATTACAAGGTCCTAGACTGAAAGTCCATTTCAGATTTCAACAAAATGTCATTTTCTTACCAAAAGGTGAATGGAACTCTTATGCAAACATTTTTCAATGCATAAGAGTTGGGCATTGGTGTCTTGGAGTAGGCTTTCTAAACTGGCAACAATAAATTCCTATATTTTCTTTCAAACTGAGTTTGTGGCGCCAGTTAATTTGACAATGCGGTCTGATTTCAACCAGAAGGCTGACAGAAGAATAAACAATGACTAACCTGAATAACTAAAACAAGACTGTCTTTAATTAAACACTCACCCACCCACAAAGAACATGTAAAATGAGAAATATTACATAAACATTTGTATGTCCATAATAATCTCTTCCCAATGAGGATTCAAAGACTGTGGTTATACAGTTCATAATGGGGGTGAATCAGGGGGACTGAGGTGGGATGTCTTATTGAGAACTAAAAAAAGTCAGCAGCAGTGGGCCATTTGGGGGTGACTTTAGGGGTGCTCTTCATCTTCTTGGTACTGTTAAGAGATGCCGCTGGGGACTTCAGGACCCCAAAAAGTGGTTTCTACTTGGTTCAAAGGGCACTCGGACTGCGAGAAAACCGCGATCAGTCTTCCTGAATTCTAGGGGCCATGAACAGGCAAAACAAAAAGAGGAAAGTCTCTTCAAAAAGTCAAACATAAAACTGTAAAGAAATGAGGACCAAGAAGCCAAATGGTTGTAATCAGACCACTATGTATGGGGCAACCGACACTAAATATATCAGTCAGAAAATGATGTTGGAATCAAAATCAGGGTCAATCTGGCTGTTTTGTTTTTACTGAGTCCAAAGGTAACCTTGGATTCAGAGTTGGGAGTCTGACACTTCTTCTGTGAAAGAAATAGATACAATTTAATTCCACGCTTGTTAGTTCCATAGCAAGAGGCCTCGACAAGGCAAGGCTGTAAATCAGAGGCGGTAACTTGCTGTAAATCTGTGACGCCTTTCAGGTTGTCTAACCAATCAAATCTCTTGGTTGGGAAAGCTCCTACGGTGTTCACTAGATTACAGTAACCTGGCTTAGCATATATTAGACGGTGCAACAATGGTTAAGGGTGGCCAGAAAACAGCTTATTAAAACAATGATGGGTACCGTGTTGCCCACTTTTGTTAAAAGTTAAAAACACAACACTCTGTGGCAAGTGGCACACAATTCCAATTAGGGATGCATTGATAACACTTTTTCAGACTGAGTACGAGTACTTATATCTGGGTACTTGCTGATAGCGAGTACCAATACCAAGTACTCAAAGCTGCACTAGGTTGGATTTGTTCAGCAAAAAAACCTAACGTTTTGTTCTTTATGAACATGTTGTGGACCGGGTTCTGGTGTTTCCACGATTCTCATCTTTTCAGTTGACGAAAATGTCAGTTATTGTCACCTATATTGATAGTTGTTGTATCAATGTCATTCACAAAAGAAAGAAAAACAACCATTGTTGTACCATGAAATGAAATACCTTTGTTAGTGTAAAGTTCGTCTTCAGTCTCGCTAGAAATTGCTCAATACTTGTGACTTTTCCAAGTAGTAAGATACCACTTGGCCTATTTCAGGCCAAAACTACTAAATTGGCCAGTGGCAAAAGTCATACAGTTCATTGATGCTATTTGTGGTGGAAGTAAACTTCATAAGAAATGTTAGTTTAACACAATGCTTAGTGGTGTCAAGCTAAATATTAAAACTTGGCATGATGTTAATGCCTGACAAAATGATCTAATGTATGCCAGTCAGTCCCAATACTGGCATACGGTGTCCAAAATTACCTTTTTGGCTCATCTGCCAAGGGGAATGGTACATGAAAAAATCCACCAGACAAACATATTTTTTTCTGGCCCAAATAATTTCCTTTTCATGTCATCAAATGTTTGCATACCCTTGGAGAATTGGTAATATACTGTATGTACCATTTGTAAAGAACAAGAGTGAGCAGGCAAAAAACTTTTCTTTATTTCTAATGGGATTCACATTCAACTGTAGGCCATAACAGAATGGCACAATCATAAAATAAAACATGGTAACAAAGAAAAAGATTAACTGAACGCTATTCAAAAGTCTGCATACCCTTAGTTTCTAATACTATGTATTGCCCCCTTTAGCATCAATGACAACATGCAGTCTTTTGTAAAAGTTGTCTATGAGGCCCCAAATTCTTGCTGGTGGCATAGCCCCCCATTTGTCTTGGCAAAAGGTATCCAGGTCATGCAAATTCTTTGGGCGTCTTGCATGAACCACACGTTTGAGATCTCCCCAGAGTGACTCGATGATATTAAGGTCAGAAGACTGCTGGCCACTCCAGAACTTTTACCTTTTTCTGCTGTAACCACTAGAGGGTCAACTTGGCCTTGTGCTTGTAGTCATTGTCGTGCTGACAATGAGCGTCCCATGTGCAGCTTTCGTGCAGAAGGCAAATTGTCTGCCATTATTTTCTGATAACATGCTGCATTCATCTTGCCATCAATTTTCACAAGATTCCCCATGCCTTTAGAGCTCACATCCCCCCAAAACATCAGTGAGCAGTGGGGATGGTATTCTGTTCACTATAGGCCTTGTTTACCCCTCTCCAAACAGAGCACTTATGGTTGTGACTATAAAGCTGTTTTGGTCTCGTCAAAATTAGTGTGCCAGAAGCTGTGAGGAGTGTCAATGTGTTGTCAGGCATATTTTAACCAGGCTTTTAATGGCATTGGTGCAGTAAAGGCTTCTTTCTGGCAACATGACCATGCAGCTAATTATTGTTCAAGTATTGTCATATTGTGCTTCTTGAAACAACCACACCGTCTTTTTTAGTTTTTCTGGCAGTTTCGGCTTAACTCTTTCTTGGACTACTTGACCTTGGCTTGGTATCAAGAGATCCCCGAATTTTCTACTTTTTAATAAGTAATTGAACAGTACTGACTGGCATTTGCAAGGCTCTGGATATCTTTTCCATTACCTTGTTACGCAGGTCTTTTGATCATTCTTTTCTGCTCCCTATGGCTCAGTATCTAGCCTGCTCAGTGCGTCCACCTGAGAGCAAACAAACTCATTGACTATTTATTCACAGACACTAATTGCAATTTAAAAAGCCACAGGTATGGGAAATTCAACTTTAATTGTCATTTTTACCTTTGTGTGTCACCTTGTGTGTCTGTAACAAGTCCAAACATTCAAGGGTATGTAAATTTTGATCAGGACGATTTGTGTGATTTCTATCATTATGATTTACAAAGAAGCCAAACAACTATGTGACAATAAATGGCTTCATATGATCACTATCCTTAAATGAAAGACAGTTTTGTTTTGCACGATCAGTCATATTTTCAAAATCAATGCCAACTTTTTATAATTTCTTGCTCTGCAAGACCATGTGTAAGACGGTCAAATGTTGAGGAAGAACTAAAAGTCTAGCCATGTGAGCTGAACCATGGGAATCAAATGTATTTCATTGGTTCATTGTACCAGCTCTATACGTCTCCTCGAGAATCACTGAATAAGAAGGTCCCTTCCATCTGACCTTCTCATTCAATAGGTTTGAAGGAGGACAAGGGCATCTCAGATCGTCCAGCTGGGGTTTAGTACCTTCTTCTTGCTGGACAGTGGTGTGCTGGGGCTTCCCTTGGTTGTCCTGAAAAAGAGGGGTGTAGGTATGGTGGCATGGTTCTGGAACGTGACGAAGTCAGACCCTGCCGCAAGCTTAGCCTTCTTAGGTGTCATCTTCTTGGGTTTCTTGGCGCTCACTGGTGTGGATGGCTCTTTGCTCTCCTGAGGAGAAAAATGTTAGAAACACACGGTCACTCATTTTGCATCTGATAAATTGGGGACATCACAGTAATGTGGCCAGCTGATTCTGCTTGGGCGTAGAAGACAACATTAAACTCACATCACACAGTTTGACTTTCTTGACTTCTGCCAACCCGTTGACTCTGGCAGCCTCCGCCTCCAGTTCGTCAGCTTCCACCTCGATTACAACTGGGATCTTACGCTTCTTCTTCCCAGTCTTCGCGGGTGTGTCCAGGTCTGCCTCCGTCACAACCTCTGAGTCCTGCTCCTTGAAGACTTGCACTGCTGCCTTCTTTTTCTTCTTCAGTGGTGTTGGGGTGGCGATCTCCATCAGCTGCAGATCAGTTTCTAAAAGTGAGAGGTCTGCTTCCATCGGTGTTCTCCCCCCAACCGCAACGCTCTGTTTTTCAGCCTTGGCCGTCTTTTTCTTCTTGAGAGGGGTCGGCGTGGCGACATCTGCGGGCGACGACACAGTTATAACATCTGCTTTGGTTCCTGGCTGTGCTTGATCTCGACACTCTCCTTTTCCTCACTGGCCACCTTTTGTTTCTTCTTTTTCAGCGGAGTTGCGGCGGCCAAGCTAATCTCGGACGGAGGCACCCCGGCTAGAGAGATCTTCAGTTCAGGAACCGCTGATGGGGTCACATCGGTTTGGGCTGCGTTTTTCTCTGTGCTCCCTGCAGTCTGTTTAGCCTTCATCTTAGTCTTCAGTGGGGGGGACCTTTTCCACTGCTACTGGCACCATCTGCACCTCCTCTACTGTCGTCTTTTGTACAGACTCCTTATTGGCACTCTTCCTCCTTCTCTTCCTGGTTTTTCTGTTTTTTTTCAGGGGCGCTCTCTTGTCCTGTTGCCCTGTCCACAGCCTCTGAATCCTGGGTAACAGTCTCTGTTTCTACTACTTCTACCTGCTGTTTGGATGTTTTAGCTTTGTTGGTCTTTTTTTTTTCTTGGTTGACTTAGTGTCTGACACCGGTGTCTCCAATAGGCCAGAATAATCAATCTCCATGACCGTGACTGATGAACCGCTCCCCACCACCACATCCTGTTGACGTTCTGATTGGGCATCCATCTTATAGTTACACACATGCACGCGCAGCCCTACTGACGTATCCTAAATTGAATTACGTGTAGGCCTACTACACACTAACATTACAACAGTATACAATAGTATAAAATGACACTGATGAGAACATATGATATACATTTAAATGGACCACTTCAAAATGTGCCCTATGTAAATGAAAGGCTACCACCAGTAAAGGCATTTGCAGTGTCTGTGGTTAGCGTTTCAAAACACCTCTATCTGTTGCACTTAAATGTTTCAAGTGATTATGAAACGGTTTTCATTACCTGAATGTGTTCATTTGAGTAAGAGCTATAATGGCATATTACACTTTTCTGTTCCCCTTTTCTGTACTATTACACAGATCTGTTCCCTGAAATGTCAGTTTTAATGTCAACTATTGTTTGGCTACTTTAAATATTGGTGTTATTTAAGCTTGATCTTTCCTTTTTTTCACTCTTTCCACCTCCTTATTTAGAAACTGTTATTAATTTCATAATTTATTTTTATGTGCCAGTTGTTCTTGCTTTGTTTGATAAAAATAAATAATCTACTTACATACAGTAACTCACAAAAGTGGTTATATCTGTTCATATGACAACACTGAAGAAATGACATTTTGCTACAATGTAAAGTAATGGGTGTACAGTGTAAATTTGCGGTCCCCTCAAAATAACACAACAAACAGCCATTAATGTCTAAACCGCTGGCAACAAAAGTGAGTACACCCCTAAGTGAAAATGTTCAAATTGGGCCCACGGTATCAATATTTTGTGTGGCCACAATCGTTTTCCAGCACTGCCTTAACCCTCTTGAGCATGGAGTTCATCAGAGCTTCACAGGTTGCCACTGGAGTCCTCTTGTGGTCGTTATCATGTTGGAATACTGCCCTGTGGCCCAGTCTCCGAATGGAGGGAATCATGCTCTGCTTCAGTATGTCACAGTACATGTTGGCATTCATGGTTCCCTTAATGAACTGTGGCTCCCCAGTGCCGACAGCACTCATGCAGCCCCAGACCATGACACTCCCACCACCATGCTTGACTGTAGGCAAGACACACTTGTCTTTGTACTCCTCACCTGGTTGCCTCCACACACATTTGACACCATCTGAACCAAGTAAGTTTATCTTGGTCTCATCAGACCACAGGACATGGTTCCAATAATCCATGTCCTTAGTCTTCAGCAAACTGTTGGCAGGCTTTCTTGTGCATCATCTTTAGAAGAGGCTTCCTTCTGGGACAACAGCCATGCAGACCAATTTGATGCAGTGTGCGGCACTCATACAGTGGGGAGAACAAGTATTTGATACACTGCCAATTTTTCAGGTTTTCCCACTTACAAAGCATGTAGAAGTCACATTTGTATCATAAGTACTCTTCAACAGTGAGTGACGGAATCTAAAACAAAAATCCAGAAAATCACGTTGTATGATTTTTAAGTAATTAATTTGCATTTTTTTGCATGACATAAGTATTTGATACATCAGAAAAGCAGAACTTAATATTTGGTACAGAAACCTTTGTTTGCAATTACAGAGATCATACGTTTCCTGTAGTTCTTGACCAGGTTTGTACACACTGCAGCAGGGATTTTGGTCCACTCCTCCATACAGACCTTCTCCAGATCCTTCAGGTTTCGGGGCTGTCGCTTGGCAATACGGACTTTCAGCTCCCTCCTAAGATTTTCAAAGATTTTCCAGGACCTTGAGATGCTTCTTACGGAGCCACTTCTTAGTTGCCCTGGCTGTGTGTTTCGGGTCGTTGTCATGCTGGAAGACCCAGCCACGACCCATCTTCAATGCTCTTATTGAGGGAAGGAGGTTTTTGGCCAAGATCTCGTGATACATGGCCCCATCCATCCTCCCCTTAATACGGTGCAGTCGTCTTGTCCCCTTTGTAGAAAAGGATCACCAAAGAATGATATTTCCACCTCCATGCTTCACAGTTGGGATGGTGTTCTTGGGGTTGTACTCATCCTTCTTCTTCCTCCAAACACAGCGAGTGGAGTTTAGACTCCACTCATCAGACCACATGACCTTCTCCCATTCCTCCTCTGGATCATCCAGATGGTTATTGGCAAACTTCAGATGGCCCTGGACATGCGCTGCCTTAAGCAGGGGGACCTTGCGTTCGTTTTTTTTAATGAAAGACTAACAGGTCTATGAGAGCCGGAATTCTTACTGGTTGGTAGGTGATCAAATACGTATTTCATGCAATAAAATGCAAATACATTTTTTAAAAACCATACAATGTGATTTTCTGGATTTTTGTTTTCGATTCCATCTCTCACAGTTGAAGTGTACCTGTAATAAAAATTACAGACCTCTACATGCTTTGTAAGTAGGAAAACCTGCAAAATCGGCAGTGTATTAAATATTTGTTCTCCCCACTGTACGTCTATTTCCCAAAGACAACCTCTGGATATGACGCTGAGCACGTGCACTCAACTTCTTTGGTCAACCATGCAAGGCCTGTTCTGAGTGAAACCTGCCCTGGTAAACCACTGTATGGCCTTGGCCACTGTGCTGCAGCTCAGTTTCAGGGTCTTTGCAATCTTATAGCCTAGGCCATCTTTATGTAGCACAAAAATTATTTTTTTTCAGATCCTCAGAGTTCTGTGCCATGAGGTGCCATGTTGAACTTCCAATGACCAGTATGAGGGTGTGAGAACGATGACACCAGATTTAACACACCTGCTCCGCATTCACACCTGAGACCTTGTAACACTAATGAGTCACATGACACCAGGGAGGGAAAATGGCTAATTGGGCCCAATTTGGACATTTTCACTTAGGGGTGTACTCACTTTTTGTTGCCAGTGGTTTAGACATTAATGGCTGTGTGTAGTGTTATTTTGAGGGGACAACATAGTTACACTGTTATACAAGCTGTACACTTACAAACTGTCATTTCTTCTTTTACAAAAATGTGAGGGGTGTACTCACTTTTGTGAGATACTGTAAGTATATCTAGTGATTTTATTTTCTCATTAGGTAAATAAGTGCTAGCGCTGCATCCAGGCATAACACACCGCATCCATGGTATACTGACCATATACCAAACCCCCCCCCCTGACTTATTGCTTAATTACATTATATATTAATCAATAGTGCATATTAGCTTCAACTGCAACTACGGAATTGTCTCCTTACTAGTTTCTCGTAAATAAAGGCATGTGTCTAAAGTTGATGGACCCTGCTTACCTGGGGTGTTGTGCCTGTCTTCCTCGCTATCAACAGAGTTTTTTTCTGTTAATACTACTTTGAGAACAAATTATCAACATGAAGTTACATGTCATCTGCACTCACCAAATGTTTGATAAATGTGTAATATGTATTAAGAACTGTCATTAGGTAAACAATGTATGTTTGCAAAGTATCCTAAGCTTTAGCTGTATTAATATGTTGTTCACCAACTAGAAAAAAATATATTTGGTGCGATTCAAGAAATATAACAAATTATATAAAATAATAACATTTTAATGTGTTGTCATTGAAACATGAAAACAGGTTAAAACTATTTTGAAAAAGCCTGACGTACTAAAAATGTGTTTTCAGGTGCAGTGTTGAATGTCTTAATAGAAAACTAACTTCACTCCGGTCTGCCACCAGCACAGCCATGAACGCGGCTTGACTGTTTTGTATTGGGTTTATCCACCTTAACGTTTGAAGGCGGTTCGTCCGTCGCCCGCTCGGCTAGTTCTGAAAATATTACAGAGAAACTCAAGTGATTGTATTGAACTACTAGTATCCTCACATCGCTATGTTCTCCATCAGTTCAAATAAATCTTTGGTACTCTTGCGGTTCTGCAGCAGGGCTGCTTGTCGGACGAGGACAAGTCGCGTCAATTGTGAACATCAGAACTAAGGTAATAATAAAGTTATTGCGCAGAAATATAAAAAATTATTAGCATCATTATTAGCAAGTGAAAAAATATATATTAAAGGATTTTACAAGTTCTAAGCTCTGGCATAGGCTAATTAGACAGTTTTTTTTTTATTGTTCCAGTCATTAGGTGTGTTGCTTGCCATATATTTTATAGGTTATGTAGACTACTGAATTATTAAAGGTTTTTGACGTTGTTATTCTTTTTGCTTGTATGCTGTTGAGTCAGTTTCTTCATACAGATTCTATTATTTTTTATTCAGTACCCCAAGGCTAAAGGCTCCTCATTAATTCAAGTATCTCAACTATATATTCACTCTGCCACACAGGACATTCTTGATGAAGATGAACGCAAAACGTGTATGCGGGCCCATGGAATCGCTGCTGCTTGCCTTGTTATCTTTCTCCCTTGTTCGAGGTAAGAGATGCATAACCGTTGAAATTAAATAATTAAAATATAATGGATGTTAAACCCGAAGGACACAACCGTGAAAGTGCCAGGGGCTGGTAAATGGGTACATGGCACTTGCATACTGAAAGTAGGCTCTTTAGTGTGACTCCTAACTGCTGCATTACATATCCCTGGGGCCAAGGCACTGCAACTGATTGAGGGCTCTAAAGAGAAGATATCCAATGTGTTTTTTGAGTTAATGTGTTATAATTAAACCTCAAACTCATTTGTTCTGTGCTACTTCCAAGCTGAGTGGGTGTTGTGTCCCAATTTAAAACCTCTTCAGTCTGGCTTTATGTTCTTAAATACAATTAAAGCGTTGGTCCGTGACCATTGATGAATAGAACTGTGTGTGTGTGTGTGTGTGTGTGTGTGTGTGTGTGTGAGAGAGAGAGAGAGAGAGAGCGCTAAAATGTAAGAGAAATGTAATGTATGTTTGTGTGAAGACTGAGAAAATATTAGTAAAACATGACACAGCTTGGGTTCTGTAAGTATTATCAAAACAACCCTAGTAATGATGTGCTAGTTACCCATATGCTTGTTCATCCTTGTTCTTTGGGCAACTCACTGCCCTAAAGCAGAATTGAAATGATTGGTTGACTGGATGAGGGTGGAGCTTATTGTCTCCTTATTAATGTTATCATTGCCTATGGGTATGGTAATGTAATCGTTATGTTAGGGTCATGGTTCGGGTTTAAGGTGTAGGGGGAAGCGCTAACCCTGGTTAAATGTCCTTTTAGAGAAAGGTCAAAGCATTGAGTCAACCAATAACATCTTACCTGCCTTGGGGTGCAGATCCACCTCTGGAACTACATTCATTATAAAAAAGGGCAACTTGCTGACAATCCTGATTGGAAACAGAGAGTGTTAAGGGCCAGAACAGAGATGTATACAGCAAACTGGAGAAACTCATTCCCTTTATGTCATTTCTTGCTTGTCAAGAGACTACAAATTAAAGTGATGGTCCTGAGCCTTTCAAGACCATTTTGTATCACTACCATACTGTCAAAAAAGGCAAATTAGTGTGGCCATTTTATATGATACTGCATAATTTAAAAAGACTTACTCATAATTGGTATAGTCTCTTAACAATTCCACAGAAATGTAACTACTTCAAGGGAGTAACTAACTCAAGTTCATCACATAGATTAAGGGATGTTAAGGGATGATTCTTTCCAAATGTGACAGGACCTGGAAAGAATCAAAGATGCACCCAATCAAAATGGAATAATTGGATCTCAATTTGTGGCTTTTGGTGTGCCACCATCTTGGTTATTAAAAAACACCTAAAGAAGGAACCATCAATGGACCACGATTCTGTTTCTGCAGAGAAAACGGAACACGGTCCAGCTGCTGGAAGCTACTGTATTACTGTGGCTTCAAAATCAGTTCTTGGTATTCTGGGCAACTATTTAGGGATTCCTGTTCATATGGTTTGACACTGTCCAAGGAGTTGATGAGATATTTGGTCTGTCTCTTTTTCACTCCCTCTGTCTTCTCTATGAATATCATGGAGACTGCTGTGTAACGTCACAGTGTCTGTCCTTAGGCATTCTGGTGGTCCATTTGCAGTTGGCACTGCTTCCCTCCCATCTGGTGTGCCATTTTTTGTTAGTGCGATTGGTTGAAAACCAGGAAGGAACCCTGCGCATTATGTTCTGTGTACTGGAGTAAGGACTGTGAATAATGTGTGTGGAAAATAATTATCCTAAGACTGTGGCAAAACATAATGGAACCATCTACACACCATGAAGGACATCATTTTTGTCCTTCTATCCATTGTTTTCTTTTTTATTCCATGAAATTATTGGAGGTTCTATTTTAGTTGGTTCGTTTCTGTCCAAGGAAATAATTGACAGTCTATCATGTGTGCCCCCGCCCCCTCTGTCTCTCTTTATCTCCCTACATCTCTGTCATCCTCTTTCTCTGTGTCTCTCTCTCTAATATGCAGGAATATTCCTGCTGTGTGGAACTGGCTCCAATTAAAATCCTACCCACTAGCCATTCTGCTCAGACGTCAGTGTGTTTAAATGTGACAGGCATGTTTGACCGACTGTGGAGTCCTCCTCTTTAATAAGGGCGGACACCACAGCAACAAGCCATCCTGCTATCATCCAAATTATGTCTGTTTACTAATTATTATTTTTTTATTAGATTTAATAATGGGATCTAATTGGATCCCCGGATGGAGGGGCGAGGAGGAGGCGGGGAGATTCTGACAACTTTGTCTTGGGAAAGAAACTAAAACAACTGAATATAGTCATTAAATCGTAAAAAAGCAAGAAGAGTATTCACAGGCCAGGTTCATTATATTTTTTGTTGTAATAGCTATACCTTTCTGAGGGGGGAAAAGAGACGCTGTAGTTCAAGGGAGAGAGATTCTGCCAACACTGTCCTTGGAAAGAAATCAAACAACTGAATAGAATCTCTAAATCGTAAATAATTATAATTATTTACGTGACTATATATATATTCACAGAAAGCTTTCATTATTTCTTATCCTAATAGTTCAAACTTTCTGTTGGGGACAAAGGAGACGGAGCAGATCTAGACGGAAACAATATCCTCTTATCTGACTGAATTTCATAAAATATATAAAACATATCGAATCCCTGAGCCAGGAAGGTGAACACATCTGTCGTTCTGCCCCCTAATTGCGCCCCCCCCCCCCCCCCCCCCCCCCCAACAAACTCCTGTACAAATCAAATAATACGTGTGCCAAATCTGGAATGTATTGTTGGCCGCTCTGCCCGGCTGGACACTATTTCCCATTAGGAAAAGGTTTCCTGTCTATTGTTGCCTGTCACCTGAGATTAGAGAAGCCCTTAATTGGTTGCAGATTACAGCTTGGTCTGTAGTCCACAGTGTTGTAGTCTCTCCATAACTCACTCCGGATAACAACATCACTGATTGCCAATTGGTCCCTTGGGTGAATGCATAGAGCGTGTCTACACCCCTGTGCTCTCTGGGTTAGAAGACCAGAATTGGCTCACACTCAGCTTTTTTGAGGAACTGGTGTACAGGTTTTACACACACAACACGCACACACTGAGAAAAGCTTGAGTCTCGTAATGTTATTCACGCCCCGTTCCTTTGAAAGGATAGAAAGGATGTTTCCATCACTCGGTTTTGAAAGAGACAGTGGATGTTCTCGCTCCGGGTATACAGGCTTAGTGTAAACAAAAACATTGCAGCGTGGCTGAAAAATTTTGAATAATTTCCTCACATAGCAATACATGGAGACGAAGACTACCTTGTACTCAAAACATCCTGGGCCGGAAGATAATATGAATTAGCATATCAATGCAAAATTTCTGCCTACAGGTCCAGCTGCATGCTGATTGGATCAGTGCTCTCGTCAGTTTGCCGTGCCTTGAATCTACTGCGTTTGGCAATGATCTAGTCAAAAGTTGTCAAAACCGACCTCTCGATGCGTCTACTAATTCAGCCAACATTTGTCATTGTCACAAATGGGTGCTTTGCTTTTCATATTAGAAACTGTCTGAGATTACTCAAAATTAGGCTATTGGTAGTAGGGTGTGTTACACTAGTCCATATCAGAAGTATAGCGGTGTTGGGAAAAAGTCCGTGATCATCTCAGCTTTTCAAGCACATACAAGTATCTCTTGCTTAGCAATGTTTTTCATCATGTTCTCAGTACTGCTTCAGTTCGGGATCTCTGGGCACAGCGAGCCTGATAAGAGAAGCGTAACTCCCCTAGTGATTCATTGTAAAATCTACCAAGATAATCTCTCTCAACCTTAATAACGCCAGGCGACAGCGTCAGAGCTGTTGAAGCTTCCATCCTGTAGGCTGCTCTATCCTTTACAATCAGAACCTCTTGACGTGTCGTGTCAGGCCTTTTCATGTTAAAAATTGAAAAGGGCACATGCACCTCCGAAGAAACCTTTTAAGAGGAACAGCACACAGTAATGACGCTTGCGTACTTTTTTGTATTACATAAAATTTTTCTATAGAAATATGTCATTATTAATGTGCCCACAGACGAATAATGGTCCTTTGTTGTAGAATCAGAAAAAGGGGTCCAATATTAATTGTTGCTCCAGCTTTGGAAGAATGATCTAGTTTGTGATCTAGTTTCTTATCGCTTGTGGCCCAGATAATCCTGTGAGACTCAATACACGGTATTAATCATTTGAATACCAATTGGCCAATTTTGATGTCATTGTGGATACGACACTCTATATACAAGCTAAAACATCTTCAGAGAAAACCGCGGATTGCTATAATCAAGTCATTTTCCCCAGGTACCCGTATTTGTCAATAAACATCGTCTTGTTCTGAAAATGCGCCGCCTGACACATTCTTCATCAACTTACTAAAATTGCCTTTTTTATCCATTCAAAGGAAAAGGACAGGAATGTCATAATGAGACAGGCGTCCCTCTCGTTCTCTCTCCGTCAGAGAATGAAACCTGATTAAAAGAAGCGCAGACATAAGTTTCCCTGGAGTTTAAAGTCTGAGCCAATTTACTTGGCAACCTGCCTATTTCCGATAGGTAGAGGTGTGTGTGGGGTTCTGTCTGAGTGTGCCTGTTTTCTCAAACCATCTGGAAATATTGTCTTTTGGTACGTTCAGGCAGATAAGAGGATAGTGGTTCCATCCGGAGCTATAACCCCACTGAAATGCACATTTACCCCCACAGAAATATTAAATAATTATGCGACATGTTTTTAACGAGTCCTACCAGCGGGTGCCGGTTCGCATGTATCGTCTCCACCAATAAGACAGTTCTACGCCCTGCCACCCGGCCTTAAACCCCAAAGAGCCAGCAACAACAATGTACATTAAGAGCACATTACTAATTTGTTTCTGTTTCCCAGTCCCGACGTGAAAGCCCATGGGTCAGCTAGACCGGTAAGGACAGTCCCGAACATCTTGGGGACAGGTTTCCTGTACTCTCATTAGGCCCAGCAGCACAGGTGGATCCCAGGGGAGTCTTCCTCTTGTTCTCCTCTGTTCTCAAGGGCCAGGCCCTCCTTACGGCACAGTCATAATGACTCAAATTAGACATTCCCTGTGAAGACACGATTTCAATGAGTGGCTTATGATGTGTTGGCAGACAGTCAATCGACAACTGAAAGAAACCTACTTCTGTTTCTGTTTCACTTCAGGATTACACACTACCGATTCTCCACCGCAAACAGCCTGGCATGAGCTAAAGCAATGGAATTTGGAAGATGAACACAGCCTCCTTATTTCCTAAGGCTTTTTTTTTTTGTCTGGAGCTTGACCCCAAACCTTCTTGTTTTTCCAGGTCACACTACTAGCCGACCAGGTGCGAATCCGGCGGAGGGCAATGGTGCTGGGTTCAGTGTCGGCGGTCTGAAGTCGGTCCTGGAGAACACTGTGTCCCCTGCCTTCGGTGCCACCATCATCATCATCATCACCGTTATTGTGTCGGGGAGCGCCTATCTCTGTTTCCTGAAGTACGTCTGTACGGGCTGCTGCAAAGCCACTCAGGTGGCTCCAGTCACACACCTGGACCCTAACAAGAGTGAAGAACAGGTGTAGTCAGGAATAGGTGTAGTGTGGGACAGGTGTAGTGTGTAACGGGTGTAGTTTGTAATGAGGTGTCGTGAAGGACAGGTGTAGTGAGGGACAGGTATAGTGAGGTATGGGTGTAGTGAGGTATGGGTGTAGTGAGGGACGGGTGTAGTGAGGGACAGGTGTAGTGTGTAACGGGTGTAGTGAGGGACGGGTGTAGTGTGTAACGGGTGTAGTGAGGGACGGGTGTAGTGAGGGACGGGTGTAGTGAGGGACAGGTGTAGTGAGGGACAGGTGTAGTGAGGGACGGGTGTAGTGAGGGACAGGTGTAGTGTGTAACGGGTGTAGTGTGTAACGGGTGTAGTGAGGGACGGGTGTAGTGTGTAATGAGGCGTAGTGAGGGACGGGTGTAGTGTGTAATGAGGCGTAGTGAGGGACGGGTGTAGTGTGTAACAGGTGTAGTGAGGGACGGCTGTAGTGAGGGACAGGTGTAGTTTGGTACAGGTGTAGTGTGTAATGAGGCGTAGTGTGTAACGGGTGTAGTGTGGGACGGGTGTAGTGTGGGACGGGTGTAGTGTGGGACGGGTGTAGTGTGTAACGGGTGTAGTGTGTAACGGGTGTAGTGTGTAACGGGTGTAGTGAGGGACGGGTGTAGTGTGTAACGGGTGTAGTGTGTAACGGGTGTAGTGTAGGGACGGGTGTAGTGTGTAACGGGTGTAGTGAGGGACGGGTGTAGTGTGTAACGGGTGTAGTGAGGGACGGGTGTAGTGAGGGACGGGTGTAGTGAGGGACGGGTGTATTGTAGGGAGGTGTGTGGAATACTGACCTCATTCTGGACCATTCTTTCCCTGGCATTTCAGCACTTGATGGAATCCTTCAGTTCATCTCTTTCATGTTTAATGACTGTGAACACGAGTGATTTATTGAGCTCATTGAAGAGTTGTGTGTGTAAGTGATTACTGTTCTGATCTTTGCCCGCCACCAACACCTCCCATCCAAGAGACCCTCAGAGAGACAGACGGATGTGATTCAAAAAGAAAGGCTGCAAAATGATCACACACAGACAATAGAAAATTAAGTGGCTCAACCAAGCCTGACATTAATTGAGTAAACTGCCTGTGAGCCTTTGTGTCTGCAGTGGCTTATGCATTTGTGTGATTATTAATGTGTGTTTTATTTGTGTGGGTTTGAGTATCTAAGTGAGTGTGTGTTTGTTTCCAAAGGGAGCAACCTGCTATGACTGATGTGAGAAAGTAGGAACACGTAATTTCTGGGGATTTCGAAACCTCACCTCCCTTTTCTGTTTTTCTTTACCTGATCATCTCTCTTATTACATTTCTTCTTTCTTCCTCCTTATGATACAGTACATAATCACACCAGAACCAATTACAGTGCCAAGTCACCAAACAATAGACATTTTCATTTATGCTGATTGTCTCCATGCAAAGCTGCGTGAAGAGAAGCCAATTGTACTTCCTTAATCACAACAGAGACACTGTATCAAACTAATTATCCTCACCCACAGAAGCTTTCAACTCAGTTTTTTTTATAAACTCAGCTTTTGCAGTGTTGCACAGCGCGTTATTTTCTAAATGTGTTTTTTTGTTGAAAATGAGTGATTAAAATGTCTCCATACCCAATCCATCCTAAGAGGATTTATCTGTGATGTGTGCCAGAATGAAAGATCGAAAGTGACAGGATGTAAAGATTTTAACAGCTCAGCTACATTTGTGTTTGAAATATTTGTTTTCTATTGAACACAACTGAAAACAGACATGAAATCAAACAGAAATGAGGTTCAGCTGCATTTGTTAAAAGACTTCATAGTGTCAGACTCATGGAGGCCATTGTGTGAAAGATGACATTTACTAGTGGAAGGCCACTGTTTAGCTAACAAGTTGGGCATGAGTAGGAGTGTCACAGATAGTGAGTGGAGACAGTGGGAAATGTAGGATCAGCCAGACACACCAGCAACTGTAGATGCCTCGTAGAGAACATTTAAAGTGCAAAATGTCTGTATGTCACTGTCACCAGTCAACTGCTTTACTAATATAAGCAGCTTGGACAAGTGCCATGATTTCTGCTGTGTACTGGCTATGTTACCAGTTTAAACCGGTGGGATGTACCATTTAGTAGTTACTACTAAACCTAAAAATGTACTCTTTCTAAATATTCACTGAAACAACGAAATACATCAATAACTGGACTTGACAATCCACACTTATTACGCATATTACAATAAACAAATTAAGGTGGATTTGACAAATATACACTTCGTTAGATCAGAGTGGTTAATTGTGATCCAATGACAGCGTCCTTCTATCCCGAGGGTCTGACCAAGCCCTTAGACAGCAACATTTTGGCCCCAACCTGCACAACATCTTGGAGATGTTAATAAAAAATCTGTGTGAAAACATATCTATCAAATTATCTAACTATAATTCAAATGTAGTGAACAATTGATGAAATCACAGGCCTTGAGGTATCTCATTCGAGACCGTATTTTCTGTTAATTCTCTTTATCCTCCTGCCCCTCCCACACACACACATTCTCACACATTTGCCTCTCTGATATAGGCCTAAGACCCACATGGCAATTAAAAGTTCTCCCCCAATGTTTTTTTTTTTATCACTTGAAAAGAGTTCAAAGCTTGGAAATACAAATGAGGGCTTGTTCTAGTAGTCTTCCCTGTAAGCACCATACAGCACATTACTAACAGACCCACTGAGATTTCACTGACTACTGTGTGTTCCACAGTGTGGCACATGCAGGACGGTATGACAATGAAATTACTCGCTGGTGGGAGCAAAGTCATCCCCTTCATACATAGTAACCATCTGGAAGTGGAAGTCTCAGTGGAGCGCTGTTTAATGGTGAATGTCAATATTTTTCATTGTTTAAATGGGTGGTGTGAAGGTAAATGTAATTGGGCTTAGTGGAATTAGTGACAACATCCGTGTTTGCCCGGCAATCATTTAATGATGATGAGTTACCTGAAGAAAAACAACTATCAGGACTGAGCAGGTGTAAACAGGATGTGGGTGTGCCACAATTATGTAAATGTGGACTGTCCTTAAGGCTCGAGCACATACAGACGCTTGGTTTGCGATTTAACGAGACAACGCTAAGCGCTAGATGATTGCAGTGGGTGGCTAAAGCCCATCTAACATAGGCCTAGTGACGTCCATGTGTCCCGGTTTGAAAATGTGGTCACCCTATGGTAATATATAATATGGTGTGAAGGTAAATGTCATTGGGCTTTTAGGTGAAATTAAGTGACAACATCTATGTTTGCGGGCAGCCATTTAATGATAATGAATTACCTGAAGAAAAACAACTATCAGGACTGGGCAGGTGTAAACAGTGGGTACACACACGGTTCATTGTTTTGTGCCAGGTTGTAATCATCGCTATGGAGTGAGTAACTGCAAATCTTTTTACCGATTTCCCAACAATTGAGCTGAAAGGCGCCGGTGGATCAGACTAAGGTAAATAAATAGGTACCTATAGTAATGACGTTACACTTCAGTTCTAGCTACGACAATGTATGTATCTAACTAACCTACTGACTGCTTGTAGGTGCCATGGCCATCCTCAAAATCATTGGACGTAATTAACTGAATTAGCCACCACTTTGGTTAGCTCTGATGATAATTAATAGCTAAGAGAGTGCCACTAATGCTTGTGGTTAGTGGAGTTTTTGGGCTCTTTGAAAAAATTGAACTGAAGGTAAAACTAATTTCTCAACCAAGAGGTTGAAACCGATTGCCACTTCATCGACATACGAATTGTTTCACCATCTTGACAAAGAGCAGATCGAACATATAAGCTGCACAGTAATATAGGAATTCTTAATATTTAATATCTCTACGACTCAAAATAATGTATAGGGCGGATGTCCACCTGATACGTCAAAATCTTTGCGTTGCATTCATTGTCAATGAAGCAATCCGAAAAGGTACGTTTCCAATGCGATGTTGCATAGCGGTGCGTTTGGTGTAACGCATGCGTTCAATAATTTCAACTTGTGCCTGGTTTTACTGTTGCGATGGTACGACTGAAGTTCAAGTTCCCAATGAAGGGGGTACGTGGCAACGAGTGACAAATAGCATGACCATAGCCCACTAATAAATCAAACGTTGTATCATTTACAATGTCAAATCTGCATTGTTCAAGCTGAACTTGAGTATATGCTAAATAAAATAATTCAAGTATATCACAGTAGCTTACCTAACCAACTCAAAAACGAATTAAGTAGATAGCGGACTGTTGTTGTTAGCTAGCATTGTATCAAACTACAATGCACACCATTCTGCTCTAACTTAAGAATCATAAGCACCTGTTTGCCACAATAATAGCAGGCTGGGTTGCTTTTACAGTATGTTTTGGGTCATTGTCCATCTGTAAAGTGAAGCGCCAAATTCAGTGACGTTTCAATCAACGTCGCAGAATCTGAGGCAACAATACATTCCTATACACTTCAGCATTCATCCTGCTGCTTCTGTCTTCTGTCACATCATCAATAATTGGGGTGTCAGTGTCTAATTATTTCCAGACCTAACTGTAGTTTAGCCAATGTTTCATACTTCACTGTATTATTTTTATTCGGTATGAAGAGAAGGGAAGATGGTTCACTGTCAGGTCCTCCATCATCCATTGACCAGAAAACAAATGAGATAAGTTCAACATAATGACAGCTGGCCTGCTTCAAGGCAGAATACTGAGAAAGGATACTGCTCCCTTCAGCGGATTGCAACTGGGTCATTTCTATGAAAGCCATGACTTGTCTGCCCCTGGAGGTAGAGACATGGCAGTCTGAGCCTGAAGCATAATAACAGGCCCCCAAGTACACAAACACTTACTCAAAGTACTGAACAGGTTTGTTGCTTGCTGGTGGTGATGTGTTTTTGTTGTAGTGATGTGTGCAGAGATGTGTGTTTTGGTTGTAGAGATGTGTGTTGTAGTGATCTGAGCGAAGAAGAAGACCATGGGTCTGTGTGAGTAAGACACTGATACTGGATATTTTGTCGCTGAGAAATGCACCGATCGGTAAAAAGTGTGATAACCATACAGCTTTCCCATACATTTTATTTATTCAGAGAACTCTGCCACAAAAAAGATGCCCATCAGGACGGGGGTGGTCGGGGTTAAGATACAAAAAGAGCCATGGATGAGATGACAGAAGGTTGGTGAAGAGACAGGATAGGAAAATACTGAGGGAATGAGGAGGGTAGGGACATTAGAGAAAAACAAGATCTATGGGAGGACAAAGAGATGGACATTTGCAGAGCCGTGCATGAAGCCCCCAACTGTGGCAGAATTTATGTTTCTCCTTGTTCTCATGAGACAATATCACCCAGAGGCTCCAAGACTCACGTATTTAATCCAGCAGGAATTGACATGGCCTAAAGTGTCAACAAAAAACTAATTTGTTTGTGGGTCAGTTTGTTTGCGTGTGTGTGTTGGTGTGTGTTTGTTTGTGTGTGTGTTGGTGTTTGTGTGTTTGTGTTGTGTGTGTTGGTGTGTGTGTGTGTGTGTTTGTGTTTGTTAGTGTGTGTGTGTGTGTGTGTCCAGGTGATATTCAGGGCCATTGTATCGGTGCCGCTCAGATTAGATGAATTTCTGAATTAATTTCACTTTTACAATTATTTCTCGGTGCCTAAGTCTGTGAGGCACTCAAGGAAGCGTTAGTGCATGTTCCCTCTCTCTCTCGTCACGTGGCTGAATCCCCCCCCCGGCCTGCAGGCGGAGCACCATCTGGTGAGGTGCCAACGCATCTGTTCTGTCTGAAAGACGTCTCACACCATCCAGGAGAACATCATACTAGCTGCAGCACACACATACACACACACACACACAGACAGAAGCATCCTAAATGTAAACCATAGGCTTACTGCCATTATCACTAACAATAAACCCTTATGAAATAAATTCCACCTAACTTTTAGTCCCAAGACAAGTCATAATCGGAAACTGGAAAACTATGGAATAATGCTTAAAACAAACCTGTATTCCAGCACTAACCCTAAGTGTGAATTCCCCATCCCAGAAATGTCCTAGTCTTGTGTTGCAAAAACAGGATCACACAGACACGCACAAACACAGTTCCATTTCTGCCCTTCCCTTCTCTCCCTAAACCCCAGATCCCAGACATCTACTGTCCCCCTGAACCTTTCACGACCCATCAGCAGAGCATCGCTCGTCAGCTTCCCTCAGATTCACGTCACCTCAGCTCTTCTCCCTCTCATCCATCAGCAGAGCATCGCTCGTCAGCTTCCCTCAGATTCACGTCACCTCGGCTCTTCTCCCTCTCGCCTCTCGGTGTCCCCTGTGGTAGAAATTCACATATTAGTACTCTTTCTAAGGCAGGTAAGACCAAGATCAAAACGCTCTTAAACAAAAAGAAGTTTTTTAACACGAGATCTGTGAGAGTCTGTCTGAAGAACAGACCTTTTTATATAGGTAAGAAGGTGTGACGATATCTCACAAAATAATTGACATTTCATCAATACATGTTAATCTGGTCTAAACCAGTTTGGTTTATTCCTCTTTATCAGTTTCTCTCTCCACCCAAGGTTTCACCCAAATGCATTTTACAAATACCTCTTGACTTCAATTGTCCACCCATGTCTTGTCCTCCTCCTAATTATGACATCATTAACATACCTTGCATTCTTCCTCAGAATACAGGTTCGGTACCTTTCTAATCAGGAATGTGGCGGAGGTCTTAGGAGGCATTAAAAATGGAAAGCCACTGTACTCGTCAGTGGATCACAGGTGGAGGCAGACACAGTGGTCTTCAGGGCACATCCCTGTGGACACATTCATGGCCACGCTGAACTCCAGTGTCACGCCAGACACCCCCACAGCTGGGCTCTGTCTGCTGAAATAGTGTGAGAGCTGACAAAACAAATCAACAAGTGACACGACAAACAGAATGCTCAAGTGGCATTATAAATAAATTCGGCCTTTATAAATACATTTGATTGATTGTCTCTTGCTCCGTTTAAACTTAGGAGGACATGAGGTCTTGGCCCACACCTGGGATACCAGGCACTAAAGACTCATTGCTACCCCTGTCCAAAGTCCTCCTGGTTGTGTTTCCAGATCAAGATTCCACAATTCCAGCTGCCTGTCTGCTGGCCCTCCAGTTGTCCCTGTCCTTGTCCATCTAGTCAAGCTTCTGACCTGGAGTAGGTTTTATAGACTCTGCCCACAGCCCAAATGCATTTATTATTACGACTTGTACTCTTAAAATGTTCACCCAGCACAGCCAGAGGAGGAATGGTCACCCCTCCGAGCTTGGTTCCTCTCTAGGTTTCTTCCAAAATGTTGCACCTCTTAGGGAGTTTTTCCTAGCCACTGTGATTCAACACTGTTGCTGCGTGCTCAGACTGGGTGTTTTTGTAAAAACACTTTTTTGACAACTGCTGATGTAAAAAGGGCTTTATAAATAAAGTTGTTTTTAACAGAGTTCATGAATTTCCCCTTTTGATGATTTTCATCCCCCCGTCTAGCCAATTAGTGAACATAAACATAAGAGCCATAGTGTTATTTATCACATGCAGAAGAAAGCACTTTGTGATATATAAGGAGTGCCACTTTTCAATCATATGTACAGTATAATCTTTTGAATTGTTTTATTTGTGTCTCTACGGTGTATTTCCCCTAAGCGTGACACCAGCAGAATGATGTGTGCAAGGCAGTGAAAGAGGGAGAGAGAGTGTGCTTGAATGTGCATCGAAAATATGAAGTACTCCTTTGTAGTCTATGACAAAAGTAGCGATGAAATCCAGAAACACACTGAGCAGTATAAAAACTCTGTTTCAGATGACAGTGGAAAATAGAGGCAGTGTCTTTGAAAGCAGAATGTAATTTTTTTTTTCTTCATCTCTGGGAATTTAATCCAGTGGGGAATTATCAACCAGGTGATCCTTCTCTTCTTTGCCAGCTAGTGCCTGACCTTCAAGTACATCCGAAGACACAGGGCTGACAAAGTAGAGGAGCAGGCTGGCACAGTAGAGTGTGTGTGTGTGTGCGTGTGTGCGTGTGTGCATGCGTGTGCGCGTGCACGTGCACACACTGATGAGCCAAAACATTATGCCCACTCACAGGTGAAGTGAATACCGTTGATCATCTCCCATCCAGAACACGTCATGGTCGGGGTTGGACTACATAGTAAGGAAACAATCAGTTCTCGTAGGATGCAGGAGAAATGGGCGGAATTAAAAACCTGCAAGACTTTGACAAGGGCCAAATTGTTATGGCCAGACGACTGGGTCAGAGCATGTCCGAAACGTCAAGGCTTGTGTGGTGCTCCCAGTTAGTAGTGGTGAGTACCTACCGACAATGTTCCCAAGGAGGGACCAACCACAAACCGGCGACAGGGCGTTGGGCGCCAGAGCCTCATCGATGTGCGACGGCAACAAAGGCTATCCTGTCTGGTTTGAATCAACAGAAGGTCTACTGTGGCACAAGACACAGAACATTTTTAATGATGGTTACGGGAGGAATGTGTCACATCACACAGTGCATCACACCCTGCTGAGTATGGGGCTGTGTAGACGCAGACAGGTCAGAAGGCCCACGATGACCCCTGTATCACCGCCGAATGTGCCTACAGTGGGCACACGAGTGTCGGAACTGGACCTCGGAGAAGTTGTTCCGTTTTCTTTTACATCACGTGGGCGGACATGTACGTGGGTACCGTTCGCCTGGGGAAGTGATGGCACCAGGATGCACTGTGGGAAGACGACAAGATGGTGGAGTGTGATGGGCAACGTTCTGTTGGGAAACCCCGGGTCCAGGTATGCATGTGGATGTTTGACACGTTGACTACGAGAACTGTGCCACCTACCTAGAAATTGTTGCAGACCAGGTACACCCCTTCATGGTAATGGTATTCCCTGATGGGAGTGGCCTCTTCCAGCAGGATAATGTGCCCTGCTACACTGCACACATTGTTCAGGAATGCAGTGGTCTCTTAATTTTTTGCGGTGTGTGTGTGTGTGTGTGTGTGTGTGTGTGTGTGTGTGTGTGTGTGTGTGTGTGTGTGTGTGTGTGTGTGTGTGTGTGTGTGTGTGTGTGTGTGTGTGTGTGTGCGCGCGCGCCTACAGTGTGTTTCTTTTTATGTGCTGTTCTATGTGAAATGTCAGTGCCATAAAATGTCCTACTGAGCAAGAGAAAGTAAAGGTCAGTGTCATTTTACTTCTCTGCTGATATACAGGAATACCAACTATCAAACACGGTCTCAGGGATGGAGGACTCCAGAGTAACGTTTCATCTCCATTCAGGTACTGAGGTTAGGTAGATCAGCTTTGAGTTTTTCTGCACTGCACATATATACATTCGAAGAACATTTTAAACTGAATGAATTGGCCTCTAGGGCAATTCAAAAAGATGATGGAGGAATATTTCCATGGGGAATGTTTGTGTCTAATGAATAGAGGAATATTTCCATGGGGAATGTGTTTGTGTCTAATGAAGGGGAATATTTCAATGGGGAATGTGTTTGCTGTAAATATACCCACTGAGATTGCTTTAGTTAATACTTACACATCTCTATAGCAGCACTCTTAGGCATGTTCCTGAAGACTTATCCTCTAGGTTTTAACTCCCACCCTGTTCCTGAATATGTATTCTCTAGGTTTTAACTCCCACCCTGTTCCTGTAGACAATCCCAGCAAGTTTTAACTCCCACCCTGTTCCTGTAGACCATCCCATCCAGTTTTAACTCCCACTCTGTTCCTGTAGACCTACCCAGCAGAAGGTTTTAACTCCCACCCTGTTCCTGTAGACCATCCCAGCAGGTTTTAACTCCCACCCTGTTCCTGTAGACCTTCCCAGAAGGGAAACAACAGCACCTTTTGATAGGATAAATTCTTATTAAAACATGGGGGCTGAACCTAAGGCGCACCTCGACAAGCTCAATACATGTTGTCAAGGATTATTTATCCAGAGAACATCAAAGGAAGAACACACCTACAGAGACAAATATTACACACGCACGCACACACACACAGCCACAAAGCACAACCAATTCCTCCGGTACTAGACAACAATACACCAGACATGATGTGTAGCCTATGAGGGAAAAACGACTTGAGCAACAAGGGCGGCAAGGTGGACTATTGGTTAGGGCATCTGACTAGTGAAAGGTCCCTGGTTCTGATCCCCCAAGGTTAAAATTATGTCATTCTGTCCCCGAAGCTAAAGCCTAATTGCTCCCCCGGTAACATTCCCCCAAAGGATGTTGCCACAAATAAGAACTGGTTCTTAATCAACATGCTTGGCAATACAATGGTAGAATTCAAATACGCTCACAAACTCACAGAAGGATGGAGAGTGATTGCCTGTGAGCCGCGGAAGCAAGGCAATGTTCAGTGACATGGTAAACTCGATTGAGAGACAAGTCAGAATTATTTCTGATCCCACATTTGGAGACATGGAGGAGGTACGACCCAGCAGGAGGAGGGACCCAGCAGGAGGAGGGACCCAGCAGGAGGAGGGACCCAGCAGGATGCACTGTGCAGCCAAGTCTCACCCTTGTTAGATTTAACTATCTAACTGTCTTTGCACCTTTATTTCTGCTGTAAATCCTGTATCTATGTCTATACAACATGTGGCCCTTTGAAAAAACAATGCATTAACCTGCCACCCCCACACCCCAACATTCCATTTCAATCTCAGCCAGTGCAAGACTTTTCTCCATGCAGCGCAGTAGAAAAAGGGATTAGTGTATCAGACAACAGCAAAGAAAATTACATTTCTAAAGTGCCAGGGTTTATTGTAATCCTTTGCACGCGAGTCTGTACACTCAATGCGTAAAACGGTTCTGGGTTTCTATCCCACGGGAACATTGTGAAAATGTATGCAGCCAAGCTCTAGATAAAGCAGCACCGTAAACCACGTTGTAAGATTACTACCAAATGTCATTATCATACTACCAAATGTCATTATCATACTACCAAATGTCATTATCATACTACCAAATGTCATTAAATACAACATTAAACTGTTTTCCTTCTGAAAAGGATGTACCCCAACAACTGAATGGTGTGGGCTTATATTAACGACGGTAAACTACTGATTGACTTAAGTGTGAGGATATAACTATACATTTTAAAGTGGTCTGTTTGTGACACAAATGTGTTGTTGGGATTTTGAGAAAGATGTTGAGAAAAGCTCATTTTTAAAACAAATCCACTCCAGGAGTGAGAGAAGGCTGTAACTGACTCTTCAAAAGCATGCCAGTAAAAGACTGCAAGACCTGTGGGGAAATGTATTGATCTATAATGCATTTCCTTGTTGCTCTTACATAATGGTCTGGCAGAGATTTATGATGAGGAGAAAATCAGACCTCTGTACCGACACCTTTTGTATTTCATACATCACAAATACAGCTGTGATCGATTAACGAATGATGATCCCACACCTTCGAGAGCCCAGCTTTAACCAGGCTCAAACTCATATACACCAAACTACACCAAAATCAAACATTTAACACAAAACAAATAAGATACACTGATACATAAATACTGTAGCTCTTGACAAAACATAATAACTTCTCTTACTAAACTTACTTTTATCCACCTCCATCAAATAAAATGTGCAATGTCAAAACTCCCTTTTCATAAAAATAACGGAAGCCTGTGTCCATCCTGTAGCCAGAACTCATCAGGTTGAACAACAAACACTTCAGCAAACAGAACATGTCTCAAGTAATCGTCCAGAGGACAATAAAACACTAAATCAACTTCACTTTCAATTTTGCAGGTGTGCATGATATGATTGGCAGAAGAGCATGATATAAAGTGACAGGTGTGCATGATATGATTGGCAGATGAGCATGATATAAAGTGACAGGTGTGCATGGGACTATAGATGGAAGGGAGGAGGGGTTCCTGAGTTGAGCAGCCTTACGGCCTGAGGAAAGAAACTGTCCCGTAGCCTGTTAGTTTTGGACAGAATACTCCGGTACCTTCTGCCTGACGGCAGCTTGGTAAACAGTCCGTGGCATGGGTGGCTGGGATCTGTAATGATCTGTTTGCTCCTCTTTCTACACCTCTCTGTGTAGAGATCTTGCAGGGATGGCAGGTCAGACCTTGTGATGCGCTCTGATGTTTTAATCATTCTCTGAAGTGCTTTACGGTCGAGGGCGGTGCAGCTGCCATACCAGGCCAGGACACAGCCGGACAGGATACTCTCGATAGTGCATCTGTAGAAGGACGCTGGAGGGAGGGTGTCAGATGTTGGCTGCATACAAACTGACCATTGTTATTTTGCCAGGTTTTGACTTGCATATGACTTAGGGCTACAGTTACCTTTCATAAGAGAATACATTCAGAATTGTATGTTTAAACCACAAATCAGCCACCAGTTGTTCCTTGCGGGTCATAACTTGTTCTCGATTCGGTTAAGACCACACTGAAAATAGACTCACCTAAAGGATTATTAGGAACACCTGTTCAATTTCTCATTAATGCAATTATCTAATCAACCAATCACATGACAGTTGCTTCAATGCATTTAGGGGTGTGGTCCTGGTCAAGACAATCTCCTGAACTCCAAACTGAACGTCAGAATAGGAAAGAAAGGTGATTTAAGCAATTTTGAGCCATGGTTGTTGGAGCCAGACGGCTGGTCTGAGTATTTCATAATCTGCTCAGTTACTGGGATTTTCACGCACAACCATTTCTAGGGTTTACAAAGAATGGTGTGAAAAGGGAAAAACATCCAGTATGCGGCATCCAGTATGCGACAATCCCTTGTTGATGCTAGAGGTCAGAGGAGAATGGGCCGACTGATTCAAGCTGATAGAAGAGCAACTTTGACTGAAATAACCACTCGTTACAACCCCTTAGTGCCAATTGGGCATCGTTTAAATGCCACGGCCTACCTGAGCATTGTTTCTGACCATGTCCATCCCTTTATGACCACCATGTACCCATCCTCTGATGGCTACTTCCAGCAGGATAATGCACCATGTCACAAAGCTCAAATCATTTCAAATTGGTTTCTTGAACATGACAATGAGTTCACTCTACTGAAATGGCCCACACAGTCACCAGATCTCAACCCAATAGAGCATCTTTGGGATGTGGTGGAACGGGAGCTTCGTGCCCTGGATGTGCATCCCACAAATCTCCATCAACTGCAAGATGCTATCCTATCAATATGGGCCAACATTTCTAAAGAATGCTTTCAGCACCTTGTTGAATCAATGCCACGTAGAATTAAGGCAGTTCTGAAGGCGAAAGGGAGTCAAACACAGTATTAGTATGGTGTTCCTAATAATCCTTTAGGTGAGTGTATATACAGGTGCTGGTCATAAAATTAGAATAGCATCAAAAAGTTGATTTATTTCCGTAATTCCATTCAAAAAGTGAAACTTGTATATTATATTCATTAATTACACACAGACTGATATATTTCAAATGTTTATTTCTTTTAATTGTGATGATTATAACTGACAACTAATGAAAATCCCAAATTCAGTATCTCTGAAAATTTGAATATTACTTAAGACCATTACAAAAAAAATATTTTTAGAAATGTTGGCCAAATGAAAAGTATGAACAGGAAAAGTATGAGCATGAACAGCACTCAATACTTAGTTGGGACTCCTTATGCCTGAATTACTGCAGCAATGTGGCATGGCATGGAGTCGATCAGTCTGTGGCACTGCTCAGGTGTTATGAGAGCCCAGGTTGCTCTGATAGTGGCCTTCAGCTCTTCTGCATTGTTGGGTCTGGCGTATCGCATCTTCCTCTTCACAATACCCCATAGATTTTCTATAGGGTTAAGGTCAGGCGAGTTTGCTGGCCAATTAAGAACAGGGATACCATGGTCCTTAAACCAGGTACTGGTAGCTTTGGCACTGTGTGCAGGTGCCAAGTCCTGTTGGAAAATGAAATCTGCATCTCCATAAAGTTGGTTAGCAGCAGGAAGCATGAAGTGCTCTAAAACTTCCTGGTAGATGGCTACGTTGACCTTGGACCTCAGAGAACACAGTGGACCAACACCAGCAGATGACATGTCACCCCAAACCATCACTGACTGTGGAAACCTTACACTGGACTTCAAGCAACGTGGATTCTTTGCCTCTCATCTCTTCCTCCAGACTCTGAGTCCTTGATTTCCAAAGGAAATGCAACATTTACTTTCATCAGAGAACATAACTCAGCAGCAGTCCAGTCCTTTTTGTCTTTAGCCCAGGTGAGATGTTTCTGACCCTGTATCTTGTTCAAAAGTGGCTTGATACAAGGAATGCAACAGCTGAAACCCATGTCTTGCATACGTTTGTGCGTGATGGTTCTTGAAGCACTGACTCCAGCTGCAGTTCACTCTTTGTGAAACTCCCCCTAATTTTTTAATGGGTTTTGTTTCACAATCCTCTTCAGGGTGCAGTTATCCCTATTGCTTGTACACTTTTTTCTACCACATCTTTTCCTTCCCTTCGCCTCTCTATTAATGTGCTTGGACACAGAGCTCTGTGAACAGCCAGCCTCTTTAGCTATGAGCTTTTGTGTCTTATCCTCCTTGTGCAAGGCGTCAATGGTCGTCTTTTGGACAGCTGTCAAGTCAGCAGTCTTCCCCATGATTCATTAGTTGTCAGTTATAATCATCAAAATTTAAAGAAAAAAACACTTGAATTATAATTGTCTCTGTGGAATGAATGTTTAAATTATACAAGTTTCACTTTTTGAATGGAATTACTGAAATAAATAAACTTTTTGATGATATTCTAATTTTATGACCAGCACCTGTGTATATATATATATATGACCAGCACCTGTATACATGTGACAACACTGTGTAGGGACTGAGATGAGGGTGTCCCTAGTACACCCCTCACATTTTTGCAAATATTTGATTATATCTTTTCATGTGACAACACTGAACAAATGACACTTTGCTAAAATGTTAAGTAGTGAGTTTACAGCTTGTAAAACAGTGTACATTTGCTGTCCCCTCAAAATAACTCAACACACAGCCATTAATGTCTAAACCCCTGGCAACAAAAGTGAGTACACCCCTAAGTGAAAATGTCCAAATTGGGCCCAAAGTGTCAATAATTTGTGTGGCCACCATAATTATCCAGCACTGCCTTTAGCTTTTTGGGCATGGAGTTCACCAGAGCTTCATAGATTGCCACTGGAGTCCTCGCGGAGCTGGTGGATGTTAGAGACCTTGCGCTCCTCCACCTTCCATTTGAGGATGCCCCGCAGATGCTCAACAGGGTTTAGGTCTGGAGACATACTTGGCCAGTCCATCACCTTTACCCTCAGCTTCTTTAGCAAGGCAGTGGTTGTCTTGGAGGTGTGTTTGCGGTTGTTATCATGTTGGAATACTGCCCTGTGGCCCAGTCTCTGAAGGGAGGGGATCATGCTTTGCGTCAGCATGTAACAGTACATGTTGGCATTCATGGTTCCCTCAATTAACTGTAGATCCCCAGTGCCAGCAGCATTCAATCAGCCCCAGACCATGACAGCCCACCACCATGCTTGCCTGTAGGAAAGACACACTTGTCTTTGTACTCCTCACCTGGTTGCCACCACACACACTTGACACCATCTGAGCCAAATACGTTTATCTTGGTCTCATCAGACCACAGGACATGGTTCCAGTAATTCTGGTCCTTAGTCTTCTTGTTTTCTGCAAACTGTTTTCGGGCTTTCTTGTGCATCATCTTTAGAAGAGGCTTCCTTTAGGGATGACAGCCTTGCAGACCAATTTGATGCAGTGTGTAGCGTATGGTCTGACCACTAACAGGCTGACCCCCCCACCCCTTCAACCTCTGCAGAACGCGGGCAGCACTCATACGTCTATTTCTCAAAGACAACCTCTGGATATGATTCTGAGCATGTGCGCTCAATTTCTTTGGTCGACCATGGCGAGGCCTGTTCTGAGTGGAACCTGTCCTGGTAAACCGCTGTATGGTCTTGGCCACCGTGCTGCACCTAAGTTTCAGGGTCTTGGCAATCTTCTTATAGCCAATCTTCTTTTTTTCAGATCCTCAGAGAGTTCTTTGCCATAAGGTGCCATGTTGAACTTCCAGTGACCAGTATGAGGGAGTGTGAGAGCGATAACATCAAATTTAACACACCTGCTCCCCATTCACACCTGAGACTTTGTTACACTAACGAGTCACATGACACCGAGGAGGGAAAATGGCTAATTGGGCCCAATTTGGACATTTTCACTTAGGGGTGTACTAACTTTTTTTGCCAGCGGTTTAGAGATTAATGGTTGTGTGTTGTGTTATTTTGAGGGGACAGCATATGTACACTGTTATACATGCTGTACACTCACTACTTTACATTGTAGCAAAGTATCATTTCTTCAGTGTTGTCACAAAAATGTGAGGGGTGTACTAGGGACACCCTCATCTCAGTCCCTATTTTTTACACTGTATTAGTTTTTGATGGGCGCAAGGGTCAGTTTGATTAATATGCTGATGTATCCTTTTGGATCTTAGGAATGCTCCCTCTAATTTGTCTGGAGTCCAGTTGAATCTCTAAGCTATTAGACCACACTTCAGGACAACCTGGCCGGATGATTTTAGCTGTCCCCGTTCCCAAATTCCACCAGATGGTGTTGGGGAAGTAGGTTTCCTCCAAGGTTACCACTCTAAAAGAAGTTGTTCCTAGCCATGTCACGACAACCAACAGTTTTATCTACTACAGATCCCCATACTCATGCACTACAGTCGGTTACTGGATATACAGTGTGCAGCAACCAGGATGTATTCAGGTGAGAATATGCACAGAGCTCGGATTCCCATTTGAATTAACTTTAGTCTCTATTTACCTGATCAAAGCCTTCAGTAAATCATTAAAACAAGCTTACATTTTATTGCTAGTAGTACAGCTACATTTTTAAACAACAGAAAGTATAAGACTATCAGTTAAGAGATCTGTTTGAGATACTTATTTAACACGACACTTTAAATTCGCTGTAAGCGGAACTTGTCATTGGTCACTCTAGTGTCGTAGCACAAACCTCCTTGATACAATGTAGTTAGCTAGTGCCTTGTTATTGTAGCTAATATTGCTTTTAAACCTAACTGAAACAATTGCAATTGAGGTGAGCAGTATAGTATTTTTCTACGAATAATTTAAATGCATTTTCATTCAATTTTGACACGTTATATCTCATCTTGTCCAGGAAGCGCTTAGCTATACCTAGCTAGTTGACGACAAAATACTCTAGCCTTAGCCAGCTAGCTATACGAATGGCAAATCTTATGATACAGCTGTTTATTATTTGCTAATATTTATAGCTAATGTCAATAATACATTTCACTGACTAGCTATTGTAACTGTTGGAATTTCGCATTTAACTAAATATGATTAATGTGATATTCACGCCTGGTATAGTAAAGCATGTGCCTGTGGTCTGAGCCTGCTAATAATGGAACTTAGCTAACAACAAGCATCTGACTAGCTAGCGAATCCTACTGTGTTTAGCTGGCACATACTGGTGACACTTGGTCTTTGCTTCTCCCACTAGTTTACTACACTTACTAGACAGACGTAAGCACCCCCTGTTCCTAGTGGAATATTCTACAGTATGGTCAGCTCTCTACAGTGCCGCAGGATTTTGTTCCAATCAGTGCAAGGGACATGTTTTCATAGTTTGCGAAGTTCCACCTTGCCACGTTCATTACTATATTGGACACAAACTTGATTTGATTACCAAACCAAGCCCGGAGAGTGGAGTGTACCAGTAGGTTAATGTTACACCTAAATGTCTGTCTTAGGGACTGACTGAGAGCACCGTAAGACCAACGTGGGGGAAAAAGGGCTGAAGATGGCTGGCTTCCTAGATAACGTACGCCTCCCAGAGTGTGAGTGCATTGACTGGGGGGAGAGACGGAATGCAGTGGCATCCATCGTAGCTGGTGTTTTGGTAAGTGGTGGAGGGGAATGTGTGTGTGTCTCTGTAACAACACATTTCCTGGAAATTTCAACAAAATAATTCTCTAGCACAAAAACATGTCATGTTTTTAACATGACATTTTCAACATGACATGTTTTAACATGTGACAATCTTGTCACTGAGCAATCAAAGCAAATTGGCATTGATCGGAATAAGATAATTCGATTCGCCACTGTCATAGTTCTCTCGGGTATTGTTGTCTTTTAATTTCCTCGATGTGGATGGAAATTGGTAAACATGCCAACAAATAACTTATTTTTAGCCTGTAATAACGAATTTATTTCTTTGATGCTCTTCTTTGATATATATTATTTAGTAGTAATTTACAATTAAAGTTTTATTATTTCCTGTCTAATTCTGCCGTTCTGTCTTTTTATCCCTGGCTTTCTTTCTCCCTCCTTCAGTTTCTTGTTCCCTGTGTGTTTCTTTCTGTGTATTACCCTCTCGATTAAATTCTCAAACACCTTAATTGGCATGGGAAGAAAAGTTTTTCCTTTCTGTGTCTCTGTCAGTTCTTCACTGGCTGGTGGATCATGATAGATGCAGCGGTCACCTACCCAACCCAGGTGGAGATGAATCATGCCTTCCACACATGTGGCGTCTTCTCCACTCTAGCCTTCTTCATGTGAGAAACACAACACACTTTCACTTGGCTATCAAAATGGAGACGCCAAAATTGACTGCCATTAACCTAACTTAGCCTAGCCCTAATGCCTAACTCTAAACTTAACCACAAACCCCAACTCTTAAGCTGACCTCTAACATTATTTATAACCTTTACCCTAAATCTATGGGGACTGATGAGAAGTCCCTCAGGATTAAGTTATTGTTTACTATCCTTAACTGCTCGTTAAGAGTATGAACACACAGTGTTGTTGCGGGCAACCAGGAGCAGTGTTTCTGTTTTCCAGGATCAATGCTGTGTCTAACGGCCAGGTACGAGGTGACACTTATGGAGAGGGCTGCTTCGGCCGGACAGGTTTGTTTTTCTTAGCATTGCTCACCATTAATTTAAAATAAATATAAAAAATATGATGTCAACAGGCAACGTTTTAGCAGATAGGAGATTTCATTAGACCATTGTCTGGTTTGTCTCTCCCTCACGGGTGTTATTTATCTTCGGGCACTGATGTTTCCTTTCCGTGTTCACATTTTGTTTCTGCAGGAGCTCGTCTATGGCTGTTTATCGGTTTCATGATGATGTTCGGTTCCCTCATCGCCTCCATCTGGATACTATTTGGAGGATTCGTGGTACCTAGTGAGTCTCCACATCTGACTAATGGCTTTTTCTTTCTGTTACAAAGACCAGGAAGGTATACACTGTCCAGGGAAGGGCTAATGACTTGCAGGGAGGCCAAACCTTTGCTGACTATTGGCAGGCAGTGGCGAGGCCGCATCGGTAACCAGGGCTGTGTTTCGCGTGACCTCTGGGTGACGTGCCGTCCAGTCCCTTTTTTTCCTTCGTTCGTGGCGTTTTCATGAGGCTCCATTTCCAGCTGTGATGCTTTTAGGCTTTTATATTAATGGTCTCTTTCTTTTGTTTTGTCAATTTATCTTTGTAGAGAAAGATGTGTATCCAGGACTGGCAGTGTTCTTCCAGAATGCTTTGATATTTTTCAGGTAAGTAGAGGCTCATAGGTGTGTAATAGCTGGTGCTGCTGGTGTTTTTCCACATCACTGTGGAAAAACACCAGCTGTCAGGCGGGAGGAAATTACAGTAGCTAAGTCCCTTCCATCAGAATTCAAGATCCAGACAGATTACTATACTGACACATTTTTGACCAAAACAATCTTTCTACCATTACTGTGTAATTACAAGTGTATATTAAGCACAATTTCTCAAGGAACCGAGCTAAACTCTTTACATCCAAACCCTTTCTGTTTCTCTGTAGCACGCTGATCTACAAGTTTGGACGAACCGAGGATCTGTGGGCTTAGACAAATGCACGCAGACACACACACTGTTGCAACCCTTGGTTTTACCAGTCAAGGCCAAAACATTAGCTTGGATCTGTTTAGCCATTTTCACATATGATAATTTTACTTTGTTTTCTCTCTCTCTCTCTGACTCACTCACACACACTCTTCCTGAAATAATTTCCTTTGAACATATTTATTATGTGACTATTTACCACTGTTCTGTTGTGTCTGAAGGTGTTTGTAATAGTCTGACAGTAGAAAATGAGTGTTGACATCAGCCTCTCGCACACACCTTGTGTTATGTGTTTCAACAGCACTGCAGAGTTGTAACATAGCATGGTATGGTTAGGGCAAAAATCACTCTGAGAAATATAATCTTAATGTTGTTTGATTGTCCTCGTCCACCCATTTTCCAGAGCACATCTTGTGTATTGTTGGTTATCCCTCTGTAATTTCTCATCTCCCCACAATAATGTATTTATGTAAATGTGTTGCGTAAGACTTAAATGACAAGAGCACAAGCCAACACAGAGAGAACTAATCTTCTTAAAGTTGTCGGTGGCCTGTAGTCCCATGCACTGCATTCTTGTATACATTTTAAGCGGTGTTTATCCGAAATCCCTTTGCTGTATATTTTAAACAAATCATTTCTGTAAAATGTCTTTTCATACCACGACCAGTTCTCCTGTTTTGAACGGAGTAGCCGTCGTTCCGTCTCAGGATTTGTCGTTTTTAAACAGTCTTGTCTTATAGAGCATTGAAACCCTAACCCCCCCACCTGGGTCTGAACACCTCCTTGTCATCCACATGGACATGGGTGCACTAGCTTAGGTCCAGTAAGGAGCTGCATCTGGATCTCATACTATTGTGGCAACTACTGTATTACTGTAGATCTACTAGAAGCTTCAAGTACTGCTGCGCTTACAATGCTATAGCTGTCTGTCCTGTATCTTAAAGCATGCTTTAGGTCAGGGCTGCTGAGTCCTGTTCCTGGAGAGCTGCCACCCTCTAGGTTTTCTAATAAGATTCTAATAATGAGCTAAATGAAAAGCAGGGGGGGTATGTGTATGAGTGACAGGCTCCCTCTAGGCAACATGGGTAGTGTCCACTTCCTAGTTAGCATTCAAGCCAGCGGACGAAGGCAAGGGCCAAAGCACAGAAGGATCGACTGTCGGTTTGGTTTTGTAGGGGTGCTTCTGACTACCCCTGACAATGTGTGTGATAACCGTTCTATTTAGGACTTGCGTTAAGAGCCGTGTGCCCGTGTCTGACGGTGCACAAACTATTCAAGCTACTGTCTTTTTTTTTATATATATATATTTTTGGTTTGTTTAAAGGGCGCGCATTTAAAAATGCACAGGGTTGAGCTGGAGGTGGACGTTGCAGTCGTCAAACTAACTCAGGAGCTGGGAAGTAGCTAGGACCCTCAATTCTACTTAGGCCATGAAGTCTTAAAGTAGCAGCATTGACAGATGCAGCGTGGTTGGTTCTATACTTCCAAGAAAGTTAAACACATGACTTGACTTGAATTTATTATGTGGCCTGCTAAACATCCAGTATTCATGTCAACATTAAGCTGAGTCTGTAGTTCAAAGTGAATGAACTATGACTGGTGAATGAGCAGCCATTGTGAAGTGTTATAGACATTATGTGCACATTGGTGTTATGTCTATGGAATATGTCATTGGCCAGTGTTTTGTAGTAGTTCTCTGACCTTGATCATTTACTTAACGTTACCTATACTTCTGAATGACGGCTGTGGAATAAGTGGTCATGTAAACTGCTTTAATAAACATTTTAGATTAAATGTTTGCATGTTATGTTTAATTGCTTCTTGGAAGAGTATAAATTAATCTGCAGTCTACAGTGTCAGGAAATGATAAATCTATTTATTACAAATCAGTGACAATCAATGCGTTTCCAAGACACTTATTTACGGGAAGAACCAAAGCAATACAATTATTCACATAAAAGCTGATTAAAAATGAATTACCTTAAATGTTTTAGTTAAGAAAAACATTATGGTTGACAAAATGGTTAAAAACATTTTAACATCTATTTTCTGTTCTTCTAGGAGACAGCATACCCGATTCAAAAAACATTAGGCTCTTCACCTGTGACACAGGCATGCTAGTTCAGGGACTACAACTAAACAACAGGACATCCAGGGGTCACTAATGCTCAGACTCTGTTTCAATATAAAGTGCAACAAATGAGAAGGCTCTGCGAAAGGTCTCAAGTTCAAAACCACTTTTAACATTTATGGTTGGGATTGTAAACTTTGCAATGTGACAGATGTAGCAACAGCCAGAATGAAGAGACTGCATGTGGACTCACCCCACTTTTGAACAATGTGTGTGTATGTAAATATATGGTACCTCAAACAGTAGTTTCAGCGATTAGTGCAAACTTAAAATAAAGTAAATTGCAGTATGTACAGATTTATAACATTATTTATATTAAACAGCAAAAATGTAACCCCAGCCCCAAAAACTAAATTAAACATGCTAGCTCAAGGATACACTACTGTTTCCCCAAATGAACCTGACAATACCCTCAAGTTTTCTATAAGATTGACTAATGGGTAATGGCACCCCCCCCCCCAAAGGTCTATTAACTGGCCTTCAAGCGGTAAGTCTATGTACTGCACCTCGGATCTTTCTCTGGCCTTGACCGAAGAGCATTCGAACAAGGACAGAAATGCCTACCAAATAGTGTGAGAGGTCTTATAAAATTGGAAACAGCGATATGGAGTGAAAACGGTCTACTGTGGTCAATCTGACTGGTGCCACACTGTTGCCAGGCTGAAATCGCAGGACGGATGGCTCATTCATAATGACCTAAGGAGGCAGCAGACGACTCTACTTCGTTAGGCGTGTTATAACCCTGTTCTCCGTCAGACGCGGAAGAGTTTGGACTAGAGTCAATCTGGTCATCTTCACTCACGACAATGGAAATGGTGTCATGGTGTTCTTCAGTTGGACTGGATGTGCTTGTGGGGAACATCAACTGCTGGTTAAAATCCCCATTGAAGAACTGGAAAAAGAAACCAATAATCAAAGATGTTAGTGTTTTCACCAGAGGCTGCACATCCTCTGGAAAACCCCATGTAAAAAAAAAAAAAAGTATTTCTGATTTAGCACACCTGATTAAGTTTCTAGACGAATCATCTATTAGGCGAGGTAGTTCAGAAAAACAATTATTTTCTTAATCCCATTATAATCCCAAATCAACTCCTAAACTCTACGTACTTCTGGAGATCGGAGAGGATTTGACAAGTGAGAGCTATCAGTTAATAGCTCTCATTTGCCCTCTGATAAGTAGGTGTAAGACTCATTGAGTCTGGACACGTTTGTGTTTCAAACTCCATTTTAATGGAGCAATGACTCCCATTGGTTAATTTCAAATTGATGCACCATTTCAAGAGATCCTCCCCCACACCACTGATGGCACGGGAACCGTTCGGTTCTCTTCTATTTGAACTTTACTTTCACAGCTCAGTCCATGATAGCCACCTAAGACAGCAAAGTCCTCTATTTAAACAATTTAGTTGTATTTAATATAGGCACTGTTGTTAATAAGATGGCTTATGTACGCTAATGCATACAATGTTTTTACAGTATAATTGTTGTAGTTAATTTGACAACCGTAATCATTTAGTGCAAAATATCCCAGCCATAAACAGATGTTGTGCAATGTCTTCAAATGAAATTAGACTGAAATGGAACAGAATCGTTAAAAGCTCATTTCTCCCTTATAACTTTTGACACAAGTCAACTTGAAAATCTTGTAATTTGAGTTCTGATAAATATTCAGATCTCAGTGATTCAAGCTGATTCGTATTCAGGAGAGTTTGTAGTTCCCCAAAACATACAGTCATAAAAATAAAAACGTCACCATCTGTTGGGTTTTCACAGGGCACCACAAAAGTGATGTACAATACTGCGTCAGGAACTACGTTCTGCTTTAGAAACCCGTCACCCACTGTTGTAGATCCTGTTACATTCTCTAAAGCTATGGTGAAGTCTGGCTACACCACTAGTTTTACCACTAGTATTTAGTCTGGTGAAAAGTTTTTCTTGACAGAAGCCTATGGTTCACCACTAACATGACAAGCTGCATCTGAGATAGAGGGCAAATGGATATAGTTGGGTTCTTTGGGGTGGTTCTTCATGTCTCCTGGGTTCAGGGCCTCAGAGAACATGTAAGGTATCTCTGTGAGGGGACATTTCTTATGTCCACCCATTTCCAACCTGTATTTGCTTTTATTATTTTCACCCTGTGGTCCATCTAAGACTATTAACTTAATCTCCATACATTTTTTGATGTAACATGGTCCAAAGTTTTCATTTAATTGGGTCCAGGCAACGGCCCGTCATTGGCAACATCAACACATTTTTGCTTCCTGTCCCCAATTTCCCGGCCGTCCTCAGAAAACTAAGACAAGCGAGACATTTGACTCGACTGGCGTGTTGCGAGGCCTTCTGATTACACGGGTGATCCTCGCCGTTCAAAATATAATTTATTTCAGCAAAGGGCGGCTAGGTCGCTGGGACAAGTACTTCGGGTTTGAGACACACCTTGACCAAGACACTGGTTTCCGTGGAACGGAGACGATGAAGAACGGACATTTATTTAAATGAGGAACCCACCTCGCGATAGTGATCTGGTAGCCGCAGGGGACGTGGATGGAGCTGTTTGATTTTCTCGTAGTGCTTGTGGAACAGGAATATCAGGCCTACTGCCACAGTGCCCAAGAGGACGGAAATGAACACGCATATCAGCGAAATCCTGATCCGTTTCGTACTTTCTGTACACAAAGACAAATCACACACAGGGAGACAGAGAGAAAGGCCTTGTTTAAACAAGTTATTGAAAAATGTTTTTCACCACCCATCCCCAAGTTCGTGAGGTCCAATGTTCTCTACAACGCTGCCTGATTCCATAGACTCCAAACAGGCTCCGATGAGTTTAAGATTGCGGCATGGAGCTCCTAGCCATTGCAGACCAATCACATAAGATCGTTCCACATCTTTTGTCTGAGCTGACCAGATTGGACAAAAGACCCATTATGTGGTTGTGGGGAAAGCAATGCATACCCAAATTCAGTTGCTACGTGGAGCTAGAGTGAGAGAGACAAAGAGGAATCTCTCAGCTGCCTGGCATTACAGGAGTAACTCAATTGGGATGAGAGGGGTTAATGTTGCAATGCTCTTAATTCTTTCAGTACTTTGGCAGGTATAATAATCGCCAGGTGTGTAATCATAAACACACGTTGCTATTTTGACAAATGTTGCTCCAAGAATTTCCCCCTTTTCAATTTCTAGGATTTTCTAGGCAGGACCAACAAACGTGTCTGTATAGGTAAAATATTTTTCACCAGTTCAAATGTTTGCTCAATGAATTCTGCTGTTCTCTCCTTGCGTGTCATGCTGTTCATTTAGTTGACATCTCTTACCTGGGATTGTCACATTTGGCATAGAGCCTGTAGCAATGTTTCCTTATTCAGCTTACCGGTTTTCCACCAGGCGCCTCTCTGCCTAACCTCTTAACCTATTTCTGTGTCTTTCTGCAAAGCTGAAGTCACTTAGCGCTAGCTTGTTACAGTCAATGCTATTACCAACCACACAAGCTATTACCAACCACACAAGCAGGTAACGCTTGCTTGCATTTCATACCAATGTAGCCATTGGTATGAAATTGGCTTGACCAAAATAAGTTGGCTAGTACAGCTCTGATCGCGGGAAAGGGCGACTTAACATCGTGCCACATGTTCCCCTGCATTGATAGATGTTGTTAACCTATTTAAAGACATGTTATTATACAGTTGCCACTTCAATGTCACTTTATCTGTGACATCACAATGAGGTTAAAGTGCACTGCCATGGCGACAGCTACACTGTCTGATGAGACAAAGCCAAGGAAAAAAAATCTACATTTTACTAGAGTTACTGACTCTTATTGGGGGTTATTTCTTAGCAAGGAATTAAGACGATACTTAAAAGGGAATAATCCTGCTTTAAATGTTTACAAGAATTGAAACAATAACACTACTTGTCTCCTCTTTTAACGAACAAGACCAGAATAGCATTAGGTAGTGTAGGTTGGTTTGGGCTGGGGAGTACTGCACGTGGCTAAAGCGAGTATACGGAGACTACACGTCACTGCAAACTGATAGACGGACCAGAGAGAAAGTTGAACTATGGAATATCTCCGGCTCTCCAAATAACTTTGTGGAAGTAAAGATTCAAAATAATAACTTAAGAAATCAAATGTAGATTTCTTCTGGTCATTTACCCATATCACTTTGCTAATAGTACAGTAAAGAATCTTACACACAGGCTCTTTTACACATCGTGTGAACCTTACACAGATCTGATTTCAAGTTCCCAGGCACTCAAAGTATTCTAATAGGAGTATCATACATCATGACGGCTCCAGCCAGAGAGGTAATACAAAGCCTCACCTGACTCCGGGATGATGGCACACTGCGAAGGGCTGGGAATCCCAAACGCCTTTTGGTAACAGGTATACCGGGCCTGTACACAGTACTTCCCTCCCACATCCAGGTTTTGTAGCATCACAGAGGACCTAGATCTTTTGGAACCCTGGTAAAACAAAAATAACTGAGATGTTGGGAAAGAAATGACGGAAGGCAGTCTACTACAGGCATGACGTGGCTCGCCAAACTGGCTTTTTGTTCCAGGAAAGCACCATCATTCCTGGTAGCTTGCCAATGGATTCAGCACTGTGATGAAAATGGCTGGTTGAAAAGCCTGGCTTCCAAATGCTACTCACTTTGAGCTCTTCTCCCTCTCTGCCGTATTCAACCTGGTATTGAAAATGGTCTGCATACTCTTCAGACAAATTGTTGTTCTTCCTCCAGGTGACCAACAGGAGGCCTGCCTGTGCAGTCAGCTGAACTTCAGGGCTACATGACATAGCTAGGTGAGCCAGAGAGGAGGAGAACGGGGGTTAAAATGTGATTGTAAAAAAAAAAAAGCCAATGAAACTTCCTAAAGCCAACCACTGTGCTCGCTATCAGTGAGCTGAGGAAGATTTTAAGCAGGGGTGACAAGACACTGAACAACGACATCTCGTTTATTATTAAGTTTCATGAGTGGAGTGGACTTATTTGTTACCATGGGTACAGGCTTGGACGGATTCGGATCTGTGGTTCCCTTGCTGAGCCCAGACACGCACCATCAAACAGGCAGAAACATTATCGCAGGTTGTGCGCTCGGTCTTAACGCATCCCTTAATGTCCCGCCACTCCCCACGATCGCTAAAGAACAGGAATTAAAGAGAAGGATCAGAACAAAACAATTGTCGTTTTTCCGTAGGCCAGAAGTCCTTCCTACTGAAGTGACCGGAGCCTCAGATGAACACACTGACGCACATAGGCATGTGTGACTATTGAACATGAGTGACTCGGTGTTACTGACGACCACAACAAGATACTAACATACTCACGTTTGGGACTGAACCGTATACTTCACCCCTGGCCGGTCTGTGTAGAGGCTCCAACGAACACCACTCGTGTCCACACGCACGTCACGTGGGGGGGGCACCTCCTGTGACCACGCTACAGACCAAAGAGTTAACAGTTAAAATATTTAAAAAGGTGATACAGTCTGTTAAATAAAATCGCGCCAGGCAACCGAGTACATTAAACAAATAAAAGAAACAAGAAATGCACTAGCTTATCTACCCACAAACGTTCTGAAGAAGTAACTTTAGCTTAGCCTCCAAATCGAAATCCGGAAGCCGTGTCAAGGAATAACTAACTTAATCCAAGAAAAAAAATAAACAGTTTACCTTGTGTGATGACTTGAAAGACAATCCAAGATGAGAGTACGCATTTCAGACAGAACATTTCAGTTGATAAGTCCAAATGTATGCGACGACAACATAGCTAGACGATGGTATTTACCTATAGCCTCATAGCGAAACCCAGCTAAATTTCTGGGATGTGTCTGGGTTGCCAGATTTGAGTATTTCCCCAGCGAAAGCCGAATCTGTCAGACTCCACTAAAAACCCTGACAAAATCCAAAGTCAATATTCATGCTATACAACCATATAATTAAATCAAACTGCAGAATTTTTTTTTCACGCACACTTTTAAAATACATTTATTTTATTTAACCAAAGAGGACAAATTGAGACCTGGGATGTTTCCCTGGGAACACTAGAGAAATGGCAAATAAATATAAATACATATAAAACATGCAAAAATACACAGACGTACACAGTTGCCAAAGGAGTCAGTAATGTTAACCGACCCTGTGACCTGATGTTATAATTTGAAACTCTGAGCTCCAACAGAGATGACAAGAAAGTTGGAAGTCAATGGAGAAGGGCTTTGTAAACTGTGAGTAGTTCAGTAGTCTATGGGTCTTTAATGACATCCGGCCAACTTTCTGGTAAAAGATGCCGTGATGAGTATTAAAACTGACAGATGTAATAAAAGGAAGACACTACGATAAACAGACTTAAGGGATCTCAGGCTCGTGTCTGTTGCACTTTGGTATATAGTATCTCCATAATCAAGAACCGGTAAAAATGGTGACTGACCAATTAACTTCCTACTAGTCAGGGAGAAGCAAGATTTATTGCTATAAAATAATTCCACTTTATATTTAAGCTTCTTAACTAGCTCCGTTACATGTTTCTTGAAGGATTTGTAAGCAGGTACAAGTTAAATTACGGAAAAATTTATTGAATAAAACGGCCACGTACGGGGGAGATTTTCCCACCTGGCAACATTGGAGTCCTTCCTACTTCCCTTTTTATTTACGCACTCTTAAAGGAGCAAGCGTTGTTAACATTTACGAACAATTGTCAGGTACTTTCTTAATTAGGCCATTTCAATAATTTACTGACAATGTGAGTAGTTAGATTACACGGGAAAGATAATATAAACTAACCTGGAAAAAATTAATACCATGGGGTCAGTAGTATCTCTATTTTACCACCACTCTTTACGTGGATGACATTTTAAGGTGATATGTTGTTATTCTCAGTATGACTACAAATGTATATAGGCCCGTGCATCTGGGTGTGAGTGGTGTGGTGTCTGTGGTGTAACTGTGGTTTCAGTACATAATGTAAGGACGAGGGGGAACAGTCAAACAAACCACACTGGAAACACCACTATATTCAAACATATAGGTACAAGTTACTATTATTAGGTTGTTATTAGGTTGTGTTTCAAAATGTTACATTTCCAAATTGGTTAGAATTTACAAAAACCAGTAGCTCCTACATAAAGGGTTTCATGACTGAGATGTTTACTTCGCTCAATTGTTGTTTACAGTGTGGAATATCCCAAAATGTGTGAAAGAATAATTCAACAGAGATATTCGTACCTGATCGATTTGGAAATGATAACTAATGTTGTCCACATTTATATGTAAGAAATTTGTGTCCTTTTGACTACCCGAACATTTGGGATGGAAGAGTGCATATACAGTAATCTGGCTGACCTTGTCTACACAACTCACTGTGAAGTAAGGAGAACCATAGGACAGCGCGCTTCTATTCCCTGTGACAGCATCTTTCTGTCCCCACAGTCTTTATTGTTTATCTATCAGAAATGTCTTTGTTAATAAAATTGTGAGCTTTAATCTGGAATATCTTTTTATTTTTTGCAGTAGCTGGGTTGACATCGCTTAATCTATACATATTATCATATACATTAAAAAACGGACCCCCTATATTTTTACAGACAAGTCCTAAATTCTGATCCCTGTAGATATTTACTGACTGAGTCCTACATGCTGGGTCCCCTAGGTATTTACTGACAGGGTCCTATGTGCTGGTCCCTATAGATAATGACTGACAGGGTCTTACATGCTGGTCCCTGTAGATAATGACTGACAGGGTCTTACATGCTGGTCCCTGTAGATAATGACTGACAGGGTCTTACATGCTGGTCCCTGTAGATAATGACTGACAGGGTCTTACATGCTGGTCCCTGTAGATAATGACTGACAGGGTCTTACATGCCGGTCCCTGTAGATAATGACTGACAGGGTCTCACATGCCGGTCCCTGTAGATAATTACTGACTGGGTCTTACATGTTGGGCTCATCAGATATTTGCCCATTCTGAAGGCCCTGCAAAGTGTGGTGAAAACCACCCAGCACATCACTGGTGCCCAGCTCCCAGCCATCTTAAACACCAGCGCAAGCGGCATCATCAGGGAACCTTCACATCCATGCCACAAAAAGTTTGTCCTCCTACCATCAGGCAGGCAGTACAGGTCTCTTCGTTACCCCACCAGCAAGCTCAGGAATTGTTTCTCAGGGACCTTGTTGCACTACTCCCTTTGTACTACTGGACTCAGTTGTTACAGGTGTGTCTACCTCTGGAACCTCACTGCTGCTATCTCTGCATTTCAGTTGCACATGCCACCTTGCACCTTCAATTTGCCTTCATTGCGCATTTAGAATTGCATTTTTGTTGTACATGTACATGTCTACCTCAGGGCCTCATTGCTTCCATCTCTGCATCCCGGTTGTACATGCTACCCCACCCCTTCATTTTGTCTCGATTGCACATTCAGAATGCCATTTGGAACTGCCATTTGTACCCACACAACTATTTATGCCACTTGTAACGTACACTATACTTAATACTTGTACACTTTCAATCAATCAATCAATCAAATTTTATGTTTAAAGCGCCTTACAACAGCCAAAAGGTGCACAAGGCGCTTTCCATTAAAAGCTTCAGTAGACAACAGAATATAAAAAATATTAAAACATATAAAAATATAAGATAAATAAAGAAAAATGTATATGTACATATATATACACATACACCCGCATACGCATATACACACACATACACACACATAAAATATATAAAATGAGCAGTCGAGTCAGAGATTACGTGTTAAAAGCCTGTCTGAACAGTTGTGTTTTCAACTGCGCTTTAAAAACACTGAACATGGTAATGTTACGCAGGGATGGTGGTAAAGCGTTCCACAGAGTTGGGCCCTGAACTGCAAATGATCGGCCTCCAAACTTTTTGTATTTGAATTTGGGAACGACCAGAGAGGTGTGTTCAGAGGAGCGGAGAGCTCTAGCAGGTTGGTAGACCGTTACTAATTCGGCGAGGTAGGCCGGGGCCAGACCATTGATGGCCTTGAATGCAAACAGCAGGACCTTGTACTCCACCCTAAACCGCACCGGAAGCCAATGGAGCGAGCAGAGGACTGGGGTGATGTGTGAGCGTTTGGAGGTGTTTGAGAGGAGACGTGCTGCTGCATTTTGTACCAGTTGAAAAATGCCTCCTCTGTTGCTTTAATTGCACATCTAGTATTGCCATTTGTACTGCATTGGCCTTCTTTGCACATCTGTACATTCCCATTGTAATATACATATACTTAATACTTGTACATTTTCTGCCCTCTTCTATTTGCACTTCTGGTTGGATGTTAACTGCATTTGGTTGTACTGTTCTTATACTTGTTCAATGACAAAAAAGTTTAACCTAATCAAATCTAATATGAAGCTTTCAAAGTAAATGTGGAAACATTTCCTTTAATTTGACAAGCCAGGACAGACTGGCGGACATACATACATACATTCAGACATACATACTGTACAATGAAAAAATCTATATAATATAAATGTTTTATACATTTACAATGTGTATAAACTTTGCATCAACATTCTCACTTACAGTGTACAAAATTAACATGATGAACATGACTTAGTAGTACCAGTCAGTTAGGAAACATGTCACTCAAGAGTATTTCTTTAGTTTTACTCTTTTGGTAGCAATCTTTTTTTTTTTTTAACAAATCAAAATACATTTCATATTGTAGATTCCTCAAAGTAGACAACTTTTGCCTTGATGGCAACTTTGCACACTTCGCATTCTCTCAATCAGCTTCATGAGGTAGTCACCTGGAATGCATTTAAATTAACAGGGGTGGCCTTAAAAATAAATGTGTAGAATCGCTTTACTTCTAAATAAAAGTTACTGTGGGTAGACAGAGGGTGACTGGGTAAGATAGGTTGGGTAACAGACACATCTCAACATCAGCTGTTTAGGAGACTGCGTGAATCTGGCCTTTATGGTGTAACATACCCTTGTAAATACTACACACATTAATGTAAATAATTCTAAATGTTTCAATTGAACCCCCTTGTCCAGTACCAGGCCAGTCAGGGAGTTAATACGTCCATGGCAAAAAGAGTTACTGCATAAACACCGCAATGCCAGTTTGAGTGAATAGAGCCCTTAACTAGAGGCAAAGTTCCTTTGTTTGTGGTAACTAGTCTGCACACATTGCATTGGCTGGCTCAATCGGAAGGGACCACTTCATTAAACTCTTTCAGTTTGGGGGGGGGGCAACCTGACATGGACACAAAAAATACCCTAAAAGTTTGGTCATGAGGTCTAGCCTGCCTTCTTCAGTGTAGCCATGTACCACTAGCAAATGCTCTCCACCCCATTTTACACCACTTTCCTTTCCAAAAAATATAAAACACCTGAGAAAATACATGGGGACGACGACAAGTCAATTAATTATTCCCTTTATCATAGGCTATCACTTACATTACTCTAGCTTGACTGGATGGTGGAAAAGCCATTGTGCTGCTCCGCCTCTGTGAATTCCTGACCATTGACCCACTGCTGTTGATGCTGTTTTGTCAGTTCGACCTGTTTAGCCACCACAGACATAACTGTGCAGCACTCCTCCAAAGGAAACAGGATTAGGGATGTGGGATCCTGCGATTTCTGCAGTATATTGCCAGGAAATGTGTATTTTGAGAGGATGCTTTTATTCCTCCGGCAGTAATTGTAGTACACCAGAGCCACACAGCTCAGCAGAATAAGCAGTACCAGCAACACCAACCACACATGAGGGTGTCCTTAGAGGGACAAACAGAGCGGGTGTCAATACGGATATTCACCAAAAAATAGGAAATATTTTTTCTTTAATACTGTGGATTGAAAATCGTGGGTAAATGGCTCCTACTTTTTCCCAAGGTCCTCACACACTGTGGCGATGTGGGGGGGCTGGTCTTGTTCCAATCTTTGTTGAATGCGTTGACACGCAGGCAGTACTCTGTCCAGGGTTTTAGAGGGGACAGTGTTCTCTCTGTGGTATCAACAACCTTCTCTTGCTTCTACATGAGGGAGACAGAAGAGGGAGCTAGAGATATTGAACCCTAGATATTGAACCCCATGAGCTATAGATGACCAAAGCACTGCTCTATGCCACAGAGTAAAGTTAAACAACCAAGTTGAAGGACCTAGGACTAAGCATAATTAACAATTATAATAAACCATTTCATTATTTAAACTGTTATGAATCAAACTGATTATCTAAACTATGATGAAATGTATGGAATCCCAGGAATGACAAATGTCAGTAAAAGGTTATTTGATGAGTAAATTATTTAAAAGGATAGTGACGTATAAAAAAAGAGTTGAATAATTCTTTGCCTACTATAAGCCAACAATTCATCATTCATTCATTCATCTTACGCTTATCCGGGGCCGGGTCGCGGGGGCAGCAGTCTAAGCAGAGAGCAGACTTCCCTCTCCCCAGACACTTCCTCTAGCTCTTCCGGGGGGACACCGAGGCTTTCCCAGGCCAGCCGGGAGACATAGTCCCTCCAGCGTGTCCTAGGTCTTCCCCGGGGTCTCCTCCCGGTGGGACAGGCCCGGAACAGATGGCCAAGCCACCTCTCGATGTGGAGGAGCAGTGGCTCTACTCTGAGCTCCTCCCGGGTGACCGAGCTTCTCACCCTATCTCTAAGGGATTGCCCAGCCACCCTGCGGAGAAAGCTCATTTCGGCCGCCTGTATCCAGGATCTTGTCCTTTCGGTCATGACCCAAAGCTCATGACCATAGGTGAGAGTAGGAACGTAGATTGACCGGTAAATCGAGAGCTTCGCCTTGCGGCTCAGCTCTTTCTTCACCACGACAGACCGATACATCGACCGCATTACTGCAGAAGCTGCACCGATCCGTCTGTCAATCTCCCGTTCCATCCTTCCCTCACTCGTGAACAAGACCCCTAGATACTTAAACTCCTCCACTTGAGGCAAGAACTCTCCACCAACCTGAAGTGGGCAAGCCACCCTTTTCCGACTGAGGACCATGGCCTCGGATTTGGAGGTACTGATTTTCATCCCGACCGCTTCACACTCGGCTGCAAACTGTCCCAGTGCATGCAGAAGGTCCTGGTTTGAAGGGGCCAACACGACAACATAATCCGCAAAGAGCAGAGACGAAATCGTGTGGTCCCCAAACCTGAAACCCTCTGGCCCCTGGCTGCACCTAGAAATTCTGTCCATAAAAATTACGAACAGAACCGGCGACAAAGGGCAGCCCTGCTGGAGTCCAACATGCACCGGGAACAAGTCTGACTTACTGCCGGCAATGCGAACCTCCTGCTTCGGTTGTACAGGGACCTGACAGCCCTTAGCAAAGGACCCAGGACCTCATACTCCCGAAGCACCCTCCACAGGATGCCGCGAGGGACACAGTCGAATGCCTTCTCCAAATCCACAAAACACATGTGGATTGGTTGGGCAAACTCCCATGAACCCTCCATCATCCTGTAGAGGGTATAGAGCTGGTCCAGTGTTCCACGGCCCGGACAAAAACCACACTGTTCCTCCTGAATCCGAGGTTCTACTATCGCCCGTATTTTCCTCTCCAGTACCCTGGCATAGACTTTACCAGGGAGGCTGAGAAGTGTGATCCCCCTGTAGTTGGAACACACCCTCCGGTCCCCCTTCTTAAAAAGAGGGACCACCACCCCGGTCTGCCATCGCAGAGGCACTGTCCCCGACCGCCACGCGATGCTGCAGAGGCTTGTCAACCAAGACAGCCCCACAACATCCAGAGACTTGAGGTACTCAAGGCGGATCTCATCCACCCCCGATGCCTTGCCACCGAGGAGATTTTTGACTACCTCAGTGACTTCAGCCCGGGTGATGGACAAGTCCACCTCTGAGCCCTCAGCCTCTGCTTCCTCAATGGAAGACGTAACGGCGGGATTGAGGAGATCCTTGAAGTACTCCTTCCACTGCCCGACGACATCCCAAGTTGAGGTCAACAGCTGCCCACCTCCACTATAAACAGCGTTGGTAGGGCACTGTTTCCCTCTCCGGAGGCGCCGGATGGTTTGCCAGAATCTCTTCGAAGCCACCCAATAGTCCTTCTCCATGGCCTCACCGAACTCCTCCCAGGCCCGAGTTTTTGAGTCCACAACCACCCGGGCTGCAGTCCGCTTGGCCTGCCGGTACCCGTCAGCTGCCTCAGGAGTCCCACAAGCCAACCAGGCCTGATAGGACTCCTTCTTCAGCTTGACGGCATCCCTTACTTCTGGTGTCCACCACCGGGTTCGGGGATTGCCGCCACGACAGGCACCGGAGACCTTACGTCCACAGCTCCGAACGGCCGCTTCGACAATGGCGGTGTAGAACATGGTCCACTCGGACTCAATATCTCCAGCCTCCCTCGGGATCCAGTCGAAACTCTGCCGGAGGTGGGAGTTAAAGATCTCTCTGACAGGAGACTCGGCCAGACGTTCCCAGCAGACTCTTACAGTACGCTTGGGTCTGCCAAGTCTATCCAGCTTCCTCCCCCGCCATCGGATCCAACTCACCACCAGGTGGTGATCAGTTGACAGCTCCGCCCCTCTCTTTACCAGAGTGTCCAAGACATACGGCCGCAGGTCAGATGAAACGACAACAAAGTCGATCATCGACCTATGGCCTAGGGTATCCTGGTGCCACGTACACTGATGGACACCCTTATGCTTGAACATGGTGTTCGTTATGGACAAACTGTGACTAGCACAGAAGTCCAATAACTGAATACCACTCAGGTTCAGATCAGGGGGGCCGTTCCACCCAATCATGGCCCTCCAGGTGTCACTGTCGTTGCCCACATGGGCGTTGAAGTCCCCCAGTAGAACGATGGAGTCCCCAGTTGGAGCACAAACGGCCCGTAGGCACAAACAACAGTGAGAGACCTATCCCCGACCCGTAGGCGAAGGGAAACGACCCTCTCGTTCACTGGGGTAAACTCCAACACATGGCGGCAGAGCTGGGGAGCTATAAGCAAACCCACACCAGCCCGCCGCCTCTCACCATGGGCAACTCCAGAGTGGTGAAGAGTCCATCCTCTCTCAAGGAGTGTGGTTCCAGAGCCCAAGCCGTGCGTAGAGGTGATCCCGACTATCTCTAGTCGGAACCATAAGCCAACAAAATAAATGAGTAAATGATAAATGGAAGAGTAAAATACATGATATAATTTTATTCATAAGCCAACAAAATGAATACAATTAAATAATGTATTTTACTCTTCCATTTATCATTTTTCTCACCGATTATATTTTTCAACACCTCACTTTGACTATTTTCTCATGCCTAGATCAGTTGAATAATTTATCTATTTCCTCATGAGACATTTCCCATTTCCTCATGTAAGATATCACATTTTCTTCGTGTCTCATTATGATTATAAAGATGTGTCATAAACCATGCAGGGTATAGATTGGTTAGATCTAACCGTAAATGCTGAATACAGACTAGAGAAATTATTTATTTATTTTTCGTCATATCCCCGTCTCCTCTCCAGCTGTTGTGCAATGTATATTAGTCAGACGAGTCTTAAAGTTAGCCTATGTGTGTTAGCTCTGTTTTGACACATAGCATACAAAGTACCGGTTTATTTGATTAGCAGCTGTACTCAATGTAGGCCGGAGTTTGTCTGGGCTGGCTTAGTCAATTAGAGGGAGCGTAAAGGGAGTGAGGTACAATAAGAAGAGAGGCGGCGCGAGACTAAGAATTTGGTTTGAGGATATGGTTGTTTCGTTCATTTGAACGACTGGCAGCGGGGGGTCTACCCAAGCTCGCAATACGCTGTTAGTTTTACGTTCGCAAAGAAAAATAGATCAAGGCAGTAGCATTATAAAGACCTGTTTGTGACTGATAATTATGTAACATGGTAGCAGTGGCGTAGTGAGGACGCCGGGCTGTGGTGCAACCTGTCCTTATAAGGCCCGATCCTGACGTAGATTTACCTCACAGCTGGCGTCTGAATGTGATAACCACATAGAACACAATGTCAAATAAATATACACAAAAATATTTAATAAACAGGCCAAGCACGGGCCCCCCCAGCCACCGCCTGCATCGCTGACAGCTACGACACTGCATGGCAGGTCTAACACAATTAATGTAGTAGTAGATGTTTTATTGTAACGATAAACACAGATGAAATCGTACACTGAGTGTAATATAAATGGTGAGTAAATGATAAATGGAAGTGTAATATAAATATGTATTTATTTTGTTGGCTTATACAGTAGCAGGCAAAGGAAATGATAAAAAAAATAATATATATCATATATATTTCACTATCATTTTAAATAATTTACTTGTCAAATTTGGCATTCCCGGGATTCCATAGAAATGTAACCTGACAGAAAGTTTGAGGAAGAACATTTGTTCAGCACATACTTCCTGTTTCCAGCCCTTCTTATAACACTTCTAAGTTACATAGCCTAACTACACAAAATGAGCACATTGAAGAACACAGAAGAAACAGAAATTTTGAAAAATGAAAATATTTAGCTTTGACAAAACGTTACACTGTTTCAATCTGCGTTTGTTAAAGTTTTTTATAACTGGTTTCAAGCATCCATTTAGTATGATATGGCAATCCTGGAAAAGGCAAGACAGTGTGTCTCAGAGAGAAGCTGAGTAAAGTGAAATTATTTCCGCTATTTAGTGCATCCAAATGGACTGCACTGCATGAACAATGGACTTTCCTCCTCAAGTTTTGCGGCTCTTCCATTGTATGAGGAAGGGAACATTGTCTTCACAAACCCCTACCCCTACACTACCTGTTTATACAAAGCCAGTGGAGCTACTGACCTGGCTAGGATGGTCTTTCTCCCAGTACTGCAGTGTGAAGTACAGTCTTGAACTCAGCAGAGAACCCATGGGGGTGTTCTTCTCAGTCATTGGCTCCCGGAAGCTCACGGTTACCATGGCGTCCCCTGGTTCCACCTCAACATGCGATGGTGGACCTAAGGCCGCTGAAACACAGGGACACACCGGCCTTTGTTACAAGCTATTCAGTGGCACTTAAAAGCATCCACTGTTTGTATTCCGTAGGCTAGGTTTTTTCCAACCCGGCACGTACACACCTAGTGCAAACTATCACCACAATACACTTCAGACCGTGGTTTATTTTTTATAGGCAATGTTGAAGCTCTTGCAGCTGGGCTGAAACAAAAGCCTGAACAGAGCCACACAAGCGTGGATGTTCACGTTCTGGCGCCGTGGCTGCCGGTCTCACCGTCTTCGTCGGGAACAAACTTCTTCCGGGACCAGTTTGACCTCTGACCCCCGACCTCCGCCATCACGGTCAGTACATATGATGCAGAGTACTCGAGCTCTTCAGAGAAGTCACACATCCGCTCAGTAGTCCTGACACACTTCCCCACAGAGAGCGTTGGGTCCCACTCGAGATTAGACCTGTGATGAGACATGGAGAAACAAAGTTATGTCAGCTTTTTGGCAGGGTTCTCGACTTGCCCCTCGTCATTCTGCTACAGCCTCAATAGTGAACACTCTTTTAAAGTCACTTGGATCCTTTCCTCTTGTTCCAAAATCGAGGTCAACTGGGCCTGCTCAGTATTTTAACACACGCCACAGAGCATGACAGGAAGTTAATTGCTTAATTGGGTCACGCAGTACACCAGTGTGGAAGCATTTGCATTCGTTATGTTCCCCCATTCCATAATTATAATTTTTTTGTCATTCGTATGTGCAGAATACTGTACATGCCCCCCCCCCCTAAAAAGAGGTTGTACTCACAAGGTGTATTTTGCAGTGAAATGGACGCTGTCATTGGTCAGGGAGTGATTCCAGTCCCATCTCAGGATGTATCGAGTGTTCATTGCATCCATGGTCAGGTTGTGGGGGCCAGGCAGAGCAGCAAACACTGGGGGAGACGCAACACACAAAATCATGTCAGAATTTCAGAGGGTTGTACTTCTTCAATTCCTGTGGTCTTTTATGCCCAACCAGGATGTATGTATTAAACTTTGATGTTTAATACATTTTTGCGTGCATAAGATTGCAGCCGAAATAATCTTGATAATGTTGATTCTCTCCACTGCGATACCCAGAACGCTTCGCTTGTAGCATACTGCTGGGAGTGTCGGTGGGCGAACTAATGTCATAATAGCAGAAACAACAGCTTATTACAATGGTTAAAATTGGAATAGAAATTTATTTTAATACATTGTTACATTTATATATCTCTACATAGTTCATGTGCCTCATTGATGTAATTCTTAAAACCTGCAATCCTAGCGAGCAAACCAGCCTGCTAAAATGAGGTAGCAATCTAACGTATCTAACTGAAGTTCTGTTCTTTTAATTGTACGGAGAGCATTTCACAACCACCTATGCAAAATCCCATGATTGGTTAGTCCCTAGCGAAAGGCGTGGGTAATTTGAATAAAGTTGGAAACTTCAGATTTAAAAAAGGTAAAGGGTGTGCACTGTTCCCCACACTCCCCCGATGAAAAATATATACTTTTTATAATCAAGATTAGACCTATTGTAGGAGCTATTGAAATTAAAATGTTCCATCAAAAAACTTAAGGTTTTGAAAATATAAAGGGTGTGCATTGTTCCTTACCCTCCCCCGATCAAGTATATACCATTTGTACAGTCATGGTTTATCTATTTTTAGAGCTATTGAAATTACAAAGTAGTTAAAATTAGGTCAGTCAAGTCAGAGTTGACACGGAGTAAAGCATGTGCACGAGGAGATAAAAAGCCCTCATTAATGGAACGCAGATAACGTGTCATCATAGCAACTGGAGTAAAAGGTCTCGAACCCCTACTTCTCCCCAGTTGAGTTAGAAATATTAATGAATGCATATACAGAATCTGAAAAAATCTAGAAAAAAAGCAATACAGTAGCAGCAGCAAACGAACGTGAGCTAGCGTGGCATAAAATTGCTGACCGAGACAATGCGTGATTATTAATTAAAAAAGTCTCATATCCAGTGTTCCACTCATTAAACATTTATATAATGTGTGTGTGTGGGTGTAATATCAAGTTCAGAGTTTATTTATCAAATGCACTGAAATAACAAAGCCTCATTCTGAACAGTGAACTTCTTGTGACATGGCACACAACATCTACATAGAATTAATTAAGAAATGTATAAAGCAAAAATATAACAAAAATATACATAACAATGTAAACTAGCAGCAATTTTAAAGAGAGTTGAATGGGGAATATGAACAATATGGGTAGAAGTATTGAATATTATAAATACAGCTCCGTAAAAAAAAATTCTTTCCTTTCCAAAAAATTGGAAAATGAAGGTTTTGAGTGAGGAACAGAAGGGTTAAAATTAGGAGACGACTGCAAATTGAACTCTTCTGTCCTCACTTCTGTCCCCAAAACTTCCTTTTCAACTTTTTTGGAAAGGAAAGAAAAAGGTGCAGTGGTCTCTTAATTTTTATTTTTTTATAATATGAGTGTAATATGCCTATTCAGACTTCACCACCCTCTGCAGGGACTTGGGATCTGCAGGAGAGCTGCTGCCGTACCAGGCATTAATGCAGCCTGAGAGGATGGGGCACCTGTAGAAGTTGATTTTACAGACATGCCAAACTTGAGTCACCTCAGGAAGTACAGTGGGGAGAACAAGTATTTGATACACTGCCGATTTTGCAGGTTTTCCAACTTAGAAAGCATGTAGAAGTCTGTAATTTATATTATAGGTACTCTTCAACTGTGAGTGACGGGATCTAAAACAAAAATACAGAAAATCACATTGTTTTTAAGTAAGTATTTGATACATCAGAAAAGCAGAACTTAATTACAGAGATCATACATTTCCTGTAGTTCTTGACCAGGTTTGCACATACTGCAGCAGGGATTTTGGCACCAGGGATTTGGTCTCCCATACAGACCTTCTCCAGATCCTTCAGGTTTCGGGGCTGTCGCTGGGCAATACAGACTTTCAGCTCCCTCCAACGATGTTCTATTGGGTTCAGGTCTGGAGACTGGCTAGGCCACTCCAGGACCTTGAGATGCTTCTTACAGAGACACTCCTTAGTTGCCCTGGCTGTGTGTTTCAGGTCGTTGTCATGCTGGAAGACCCAGCCAAGACCCATCTTCAATGCTCTTACTGAGGGAAGGAGGTTGTTGGCCAAGATCTTGCGATACTCAATGTTGCCCTAATCGTCCCTGAATGCATTGCGTGTACTTGGTGGGGAGCTGTATGCGTTCTGCTGGACAAAACCCCTCTCTATCTAGATGGAGGGGAGGACAGTGCTTGTTATTTTGGGCTTGAGACTGGAAGTGTTATAAGGTTCAGACCGCAGGTTGAGTAAGATAGGGAAATGTTGTTTAACATTGTTGTTCGACAAGTGTTGCGCAATAATGTCACGAGGCACACAAGCCCATGTAGGTTTTAAGGGGAATTGTTCCCCCTCCTGAACATGGAATTTTTCCTCCTATCAGAAAGCATACAGCATCCTGTTGTGCACTTTGTCACCCAGCAGGCCGAAAGCCTTTTCATCTAGACTCTTTTTAAAGAAAAACAAACCGGTCTGTGAGAGATGGAATTCTTCCTGGTTGGTAGGTGATCAAATACTAATGTCATGCAGTAAAATGCAAATTATTTAAAAATCATACCATGTGATTTTCTGGAATTTTTATTCCGTCTCTCACAGTTGATGTGTACTTATGATAAAACTTACAGACCTCTACATGCTTTGTAAGTAGCAAAACAGGCAGTGTATCAAATACTCTCCCCACTGTATAGTTGCTTTTGGGCCGTTTTCACTGCTGGGTTCGCTTGCCTGGACCAAGTGAGAATCTGTTTATGAAGGTGCAACCCAACAGGCACTAAACGTACTTGGCAGCAACTGAAGATGACAATTATTTACTGAAGGAGCTGTGATAGGTATATGGGTGTAGCCAATCACCCATGGAAATATTAACTGATTAGAGCTTCAAGTCCCAAAGCTTCATACTAAATAAACTGATTACTGCAATTCTTTTGGACTTCTTTTCTGATGAGTCTTGTGGGTCTGTGACCTGGGATCACTACAAAAGTGTACAGTACATGTTTCAGTGCAAGTCACATCTCTGACAGACGGCTGCCTTGGACATATGCTCAGCGTCACCAATGTTATACAGAAAACTGCAACACAAAAAAGTTGTTCCAAACTGAGAGCATATCCACAATGTGTCATAGGAACGATATGAGAGCTGAGAATACTGTTCAGACAAATCAGGCCCGGATCCACAGGGGGCAATGCCGGGCATTGAAAAAGTGTTCTCATCTGCCTGTATGGCAACAAATGATGTCTCGCCCATCTCCTTCCTGTACACTTGCACAGTCTAACAGTTCATTTTGAACAGTGTTGGATGTCCCTTTGAAGGTGGGCTGAGCATCTTAGTGCCTCTGAAGTCTCAAACTACACTCACAGTCTCGAAAATGCATGTGAATATTCCAGGATTCATGGAGTCCACTGAATCATCATGGCCCCGCAGTGCTGTTTCACATTTTCCACAAAGTTTAATACTTGTTATGATCTGACTGAGCACATAACCTGTTTTCCTCTACCTTTTATGCTGCTCAATGGAGCGCCTGTGTGCACAGTCAATTTGGGCAGCGACATTTAATCTTCCAAGTAAGCCCAATTACACAACATTGTCCAGATGATTCCCGCTGCTCTCATGTTTAGCAATCCTCAAAATCTTTGTAACCCGTCCTCGAACAAATAGCAGACATGGAAAACAGAAGTGTCTTCTTTTGTATGCTAAGCGTTAGCCACTTTTTCTTCGAAAACTTTTTCACTCCACATTAAACCTGCGGTTACTTTTACCATCCGTTTGAGTGATGACAAAATCCCATGGCTGATGGGCACCAAGTCGCTTTACTTCAAGTTTCTCCTCCAAATTAAGGGTTACAAACTGGTACTCGAGTATGAAATTATTCATTTTTTCAAGTTATCTGGCCTTTGTGAAGCTAACAAGCTAGCTAAGACAATCTACCCTCCTCGCTCTTCTTGCCGACTAATGTTGGCGCCAGACAGACAGACAGACAATCAAGTCTGAAATACGAAATGACGCTGTAGTGGGGCTACCGGCTGTCAGTCCCACTTGGCATCAAATTCGTGTGATCTACATTGATCACACTAACATTCTGAGCATGCGTATTCAAATTTTCACACGTAAAATGTACATTGCATTGTGAGAGAGGGGCTAGCCCCACATTCACGCTTAGCCTATGGCCTATACCTCTGCGAACTCGAGCGCAGTCTGGAGCAGCAAGACAGGGACCAGTGAACATGAAATAAAAGCCTAACACAAATGGTATGCAATTTAGGAAGAGGCTATATTCATAGATAATAAATTATAGGAAGTAATCTTCGAGAAATAAAAATAACAATTTTGTTGCAGTTCTTTCTGTTGGCAACTGAGCCTTTCGATTGATATAGATGGTGACGAGTGTCAGTATGGTGACGAGTGTCAGTGATGGTGACGAGTGTCAGTGTTTCCATGATTATCTATTAAAGTTATTGTCTTTCGGATTCGATGTGGCCTTCAGTGGTGTTGAGCTCATTGCTTTTCGCGTATGGCCCTGTAGGCACATTGGTTCTGAGCTTAGTTGCATTCTTAATTTAGGTTTGTAAATGTGACAGTGGTAATTGTACATGTGTGTGAGAGAGGAGAGCAATTACACAAGGTCTCTCTCTCTCCCCCCCAGTATGTGTACTACAACACCTGGTAGAAGCAAGCCAGTTAAGTGTTTTGTGGAGCCACGCTGTTTATTGATGTGTTAAATAAACACACGAGTAGCAAGGGGAGTTTTGTAGCTTTACTGGTATGTATCCTATATTTTGAAATGGTTTGTGCCCCACTAATTTTTTAAGTATAAAACGCCACTGTACAATACAATCTGCCAAACGCTACCACAACCAGCATCCGTCCTCAGATCGCTTCTTTTTCTGCATACACAGCGGTTAGTTCTCTATATAAGCACATGCAACATCGTATACACTTTTGTAATAACAATGAGACCAATATTGGATTAAATGATTACTTCGTTAAAGAGCTATTGAGATTTCAAGAGCCATGTGTTCAATCTAACTTTGCCGCAGTGCAAACGCTCGGTGTATAATTTGATGTTGTCATGACAATCAAACTCCTACACATTCATTATTGTACCGTGCATTCAAATATCAGTTACAAATACTGGTAACAACGATTGAGTTTTGAAAGCACGCTCGTTCACGTAGTGGATCAGTATGTGTCTATCATTCATTGCAGTTTCATTTTGATTTACAAGACTTACCGGAGTATGCAAGGAAAGCTGCCCAAAAGTAATAACTGCCTAAAAATAATAGCATAACTACATTCTTTATTTTGAACCTTCTTCTCGTAACATCATGCCTAACTGGGTCAATCACAAAAACACACCCTGTGTGATTTGTGAAGGAACTGGCTAGACAGGAAATCATACCTTTCTGTTCTTCGCTTTCATTCATCAGCGTCTTGTGAGCAACATTAAAGAAACGTAGGAAATGTTCAGGAGAGTGGATAGAGTAATTATATGCAAAGAAATCAAGGGGCACTGTGTATTTGCAATTGTTGCTGGTGTTTTACTCCACCCATACCATTGGCCACAATGTAACTCAATGGATATGAAATATATATTGCTCTATAAAAAAAAACTATTCTATATGCCGCAGTGAATGTATTGCAGGAAATGTTCAGGAGACTCTAAAGATTTATTATATGCAAAAAAAATCAAGGGGCACTGTGTATTTGCAATTGTTGCTGGTGTTTTACTCCACGCATACCATTGGCCACATTCCAAATTGCTGAATAGCCTTTAGATCCATTATTCCTTTTGTTGATTATCACCACTTGGTGATTACTTAACAATTCAGCCAATGATCTAATGTAGTTGTCAATGACATATATTAACTGGTCATTAGCCTGTTGTACCACCTTTAGAGATGTAGGTGAGTTTTATACCTTTTAGATTAGCAAAATAATTTTTACAACAAAGTCAAATCATAACCAATTTCCAACTATTACATGCTAGAATAAGTTCAACTTGATCAACTCTTTTAGAAGGATATATTTTATTGCAACTACATTCCAGTTATAGCATAATTTGAGACAAAAATATGTATTTGTCCTTATATTGAAAGATACATGTTTTAATTGAGACGTATGAAGGCTTGTATTGTACAGTGAGGGGGAAAAAATATTGATCCCCTGCTGATTTTGTACAAAAGACACCTGTCCACATAAGCAATCAATCAGATTCCAAACTCTCCACCATGGCCAAGACCAAAGAGCTGTCCAAGGATGTCAGGGACAAGATTGTAGACCTACACAAGGCTGGAATGGGCTACAAGACCATCACCAAGCAGCTTGGTGAGAAGGTGACAACAGTTGGTGTGATTATCCGCAAATGGAAGAAACACTAAAGAACTGTCAAACTCCCTGGGACTGGGGCTCCATGCAAGATCTCCCCTTATGGAGTTACAATGATCATGAGAACGGTGGGGAACAGCCCAGAACTACACGAGATGATCTTGTCAATGATCTCAAGGCAGCTGGGACCATAGTCACCAAGAAAACAATTGGTAACACACTACGCCGTGAAGGACTGAAATCCTGCAGCGCCCGCAAGGTCCCCCTGCTCAAGAAAGCACATGTACAGGCCGAAGTTTGCCAATGAACATCTGAATGATTCAGAGAACTGGGTGAAAGTTTTGTGGTCAGATGAGACCAAAAATCGAGCTCTTTGGCATCAACTCAACTTGCTGTGCTTGGAGGAGGTGCCTATGACCCCAAAAACACCTTCCCCACCGTCAAACATGGAGGTGGAAACATTATGTTTTGGGGGTGTTTTTCTGCTAAGGGGACAGGACAACTTCGCTGCATCAAAGGGACGATGGACGGGGCCATGTAACGTCAAATCTTGGGTGAGAACCTCCTTCTCTCAGCCAGGGCATTGAAAATGGGTCTTGGATGGGTATTCCAGCATGCCAATGACCCAAAACACATGGCCGAGGCAACAAAGGAGTGGCTCAAGAAGAAGCACATTAAGGTCCTGGAGTGGCCTAGCCAGTCTCCAGACCTTAATCCCATAGAAAATCTGTGAAAGAAGCTGAAGGTTCGAGTTGCCAGGTATAGAGTCTCCTGAACATTTCCTACATTACATTCACTGTGGCGTATAGATTTTTTTTTATAGCCCAATATATATTTCATATGCATTGAGTTACATTGTGGCCAATAGGATCTAGGATGGGTGGAGTAAAATGCCAGCAACAATTGCAAATACACAAAGCCCCTTGATTTCTTTGCATATCATTATTCTATCCACTCTAATGAACATTTCCTACAATACATTTTTACCATATACACTAAGCAAAGTGTCAAAATCGATACATTTAATATTATTAAAATCGCGTTTTACAGCGGGCTTCTATTTTGAAGGCAAAATCCGAAACCCGGAACTAATGTTGCCAGCATGACGCTAATGGATGGTTGCTAGGGATCAAGTGTCTTGGGAACAACATTAAGCAAATTTATTTACATTAACATTTAGAAAATTAGGAAATTCTCTAAATAAAGGAGTCCAACGTATTACTTCAAAACTGAAATAAATTGAGTTTGTTAATTGTTTAAGAAAATACACATCAAAACATTGACAACAATTCATATATGATCATATTTAAGAGTAATTTCAATAAAAAGTTTATATTAAAACACGTTCCAAGGGCAAAATTCAGACAATGCCAATGACTGAATATGGAAAACATATTGCCTCATAGCTCATAAACTATGGAATATTCCAGAGAAAGCAATGTAGGAAATGTTCAGGAGAGTGTGAAGAGTACGACAAACCTGTCTAATCATGGGTAATGGTGTGCTACATCTAGCAACAGAATGTTTTCCACACCCTCTTTTTTCACAATGTAACTCAATGGATATGAAAAACATTGACTCATACAGAAAAAAACAATACATTCACAGCAGTGTATAGAACAGTTTTTTTTTTGTATAAGGCAATATGTATTTCAAATCCATTGAGTTGCATTGTGCACAATGGGATGGGTGCAGTAAAATGCCAGCAACAACTGCAAATACACAGTGCCCCTTGATTTTTTTGCATATAGAGAACAATAGAGTCTCTTAATTTTTTTTGTATAGGGCAATATGTACAGTGGATATAAAAAGTCTATACCCCTGTTAAAATGCCAGGTTTTTGTGATGTTAAAGAATGAGACCAAGAAATCATGTCAGAACTTTTTCCACTTTTAATGTGACCTATAATGTGAACAATTCAATTGAAAAACAAACTCAAATCTTTGAGAGAGAAAAATAGCCCAAATGCCTATTCTTAGTTTTCAGGTCTATTATTGCTCTGAGCCTGGCGGGCAAAACATTTTTACGTAACGGTTGCCAGAGTCAGTGACCGAGAAGGGCCCAAGAATGGCATACTGTAACCAGGCTTTTTTTGTGGCATTGGCGCAGGAAAGGCTTCTATCTGGCAATTCGACCATGCAGCAAATTTTCGTTCAAGTATTGTCGTGTTGTGCTCTTTGAAACAACCACACATCTTTTTCCAGAGCAGCCTGCATTTCTCCTGGGGTTAACTGTGGGTTTTTCTTTGTATCTCGAACAATTCTTGTGGCAGTTTTGGCTGAAATCTTTCTTGGTTTATTTGACCTTGGCTTGGTATCAAGAGTTCCCCGAATTTTCCACTTCTTAATAAGTGATTAAACAGTAGTGACTTTGGATATATTTTTATATCCTTTTCCATCTTTATAAAGTTCCATTACCTTGTTACGCAGGTCTGTTGACAGTTATTTTCTGCTCCCTATGGCTCAGTATCTAGTCTGCTCAGTGCATCCATGTGAGAGCCAACAAACTCATTGACTATTTATACACAGACACTAATTGCACTTTAAAAAGCCACAGGTGTGGGAAATTCACCTTTGATTGCCATTTTCACCTGTGTGTCACCTTGTGTGTCTGTAGCAAGGCCAAACATTCAAGGGTATGTCAACTTTTGATCAGGGCCATTTGGGGGATTTTCTTTATCATTATGATGTAAAAAGGAGCTAAAAAGCTGTGACAATAAATGGCTTCATATGATCACTATTCTTAAATAAAAAATAAATAAAAAAACATGATCAGTCATATTTAAAAAAATCTATGCCAAAACTTCATTTCTGCCAGGGTATGCCAACTTAAGAGCACAACTGTATATATACTCACCTAAAGGATTATTAGTAACACCTGTTCAATTTCTCATTAATGCAATTATCTAATCAACCAATTACATCGCAGTTGCTTCAATGCATTTAGGGGTGTGGTCCTGGTCAAGACAATCTCCTGAACTCCAAAATGAATGTCAGAATGGGATAGGTAGGTGATTTAAGCAATTTTGAGCATGGCATAGTTGTTGGTGCAAGACAGGCTGGTATTTCACAATCTCCTCAGTTACTGGGATTTTCACGCACAACCATTTCTAAGGTTTACAAAGAATGGTGTGAAAAGGGAAAAACATCCAGTCCTGTGGGGGCGACAATGCCTTGTTGATGCTAGAGGTCAGAGGAGAATGGGCCGACTGATTCAAGCTGATAGAAGAGCAACTTTGACTGAAATAACCACTTGTTACAACCGAGGTATGCAGCAAAGCATTTGTGAAGCCACAACACGCACAACCTTGAGGCGGATGGGCTACAACAGCAGAAGACCCCACAGAGTACCACTCATCTCCACACAAATAGGAAAAAGAGGCTACAATTTGCACAAGCTCACCAAAATTGGACAGTTGAAGACTGGAAGAATGTTGCCTGGTCTGATGAGTCTCGATTTCTGTTGAGACATTCAGATGGTAGAGTAAGAATTTGGCGTAAACAGAATGAGAACATGGATCCATCATGCCTTGTTACCACTGTGCAGGCTGGTAGTGGTGTAATGGTGTGGGGGATGTTTTCTTGGCACACTTTAGGCCCCTTAGTGTCAATTGGGCATCGTTTAAATGCCACGGCCTACCTGAGCATTGTTTCTGACCATGTCCCTCCCTTTATGACCACCATGTACCCATCCTCTGATGGCTACTTCCAGCAGGATAATGCACCATGTCACAAAGCTCAAATCATTTCAAATTGGTTTCTTGAACATGACAATGAGTTCACTGTACTGAAATGGCCTCCACAGTCACCAGATCTCAACCCAATAGGGCATCTTTGGGATGTGGTGGAATGGGAGCTTCGTGCCCTGGATGTGCATCCCACAAATCTCCATCAACTGCAAGATGCTATCCTATCAATATGGGCCAACATTTCTAAAGAATGCTTTCAGCACCTTGTTGAATCAATGCCACGTAGAATTAAGGCAGTTCTGAAGGCGAAAGGGGGTCAAACACAGTATTAGTATGGTGTTCCTAATAATCCTTTAAGTAGTCAATAGCTACATATATCAGAATTAAACATGGGTTACATTCAATTTGGAATTACATTTGGTCTATAGCTATTAAATCAAGCATTGCATTAATGTTATAGTTAAATATTTTGAATCAGGATAGGATGGACTACAATCCACAGCTTTTAGTTTTCCAAAATTTGATGTAAGCTTGTATGTAAAGCTTCAATAGCCCCTACCAAACTGTGCCATGACTATGACTAAGTTTTTCAAATGTCAAATGTGCAATTATTCAATTAAATACAATTAAACTGAACTTTTTGGTAATTGGCTAAGCAGCAAATGCCCATTACATTACTCATCCATAAGTTATACGTATTAACAAATAATATATAAATATACCATTTGTGTTTCATTAGGTATCGATTCTAGTCCATCTATGGATTGAAAATACAAAATCTTCATAGTCAGAATACTTTTCTTTATAGCAATTGATGAGAAAAAAAATCAACCATTTAAAAAAATAAATAATACATCTCTTGCGATAACATGCAATAACATACATCAGTATACAATAAACACATGGTTAAGGTAGAATGAGATCCTTTATTTAACAGTAACATGGTTTGGTTTGCACACACCCTGATCACTTTTCAAAGATTAAATATTCTGCTCCTATAGATATCACAGTATAAAAAAAATTACAGACATGCATTACATGCACTAATAACAGCTTTAGCAGGTAATATGAAGAGCTTGAACTAGCCTTTATATGAAGCGAATGGAATACATACTTGCATTGACTGCGGCTTTTCAGCGCAGAGATGGACGTTCTGGTTAAATGGTGGTTACAATTTCATTAAATGTCACATTAATCCACTTAATAATGCTTAATAAGTATTATTACCCACATGATGGTTAATAAGATGTTGAATTTAAAGGAAAAACACTCTCAGGGTGGTGGTGGGGGGTTCACAGATGAGTTCTCAGCTCAGAGAACAGATAGAGAGAAAGTGGCTTGAAAGACCTTCTAGCCCATACAGAGATTCAGTGGTTCTTTAAGACTCAGGACTCACAACTAACAACAGTTGGACCAAAGTACATTTTAACAAAGTTGAGGTCATGGTCAGAGGCCATCAGAGAGAAAACTAAGACACGTTTTAATTCCAGATTCTATAAGAATCATAAAAAGGACAATGCATTAAACCTGAACAGAAATTCTATTCAGTATACTGGCACAAATACACGCACACGCTCACACACGCACAAGTTTGTACAGCTACCCTCATGGGGACCAGAAAATAGAAATCGCATGCTCCCTTGCCCTAATCTTAACCCTAAACCTAACCTTAACCTAACCTAACCCCAATAAAGTAACATTATTGTCTAAACTTTACCTAGATGTAATGCCTAACCTTAACCCAAAATTTAACCAACAACGCCTGCCTGGACCTTAAAGAAACCCCAATTCTAACTGTAAAATCAATTGTAAGTTTGACCCTAAACCAGAAATTGACTTTTGCCTCACGGGGACCGGCAAAAGGTCCCAATGAGGCAAATTTTTTCAGATTTTACATTTGGTCCCCATGAGTTCAGTAAGACCACACACACACACACACACACACACACACACACACACACACACACACACACACACACACACACACACACACACACACACACACACACACACACACACACACACACAAGCTGCAGTACACAGCCATCAGCCACGTGGCGACAGAAAGGAGTCACATTAAAACGCCAGCAGACCCTCTGTGCCGCCGTCCAGAGCAGAGACCTGCTACCGGTGAAAGCAGGCAGCCGGTACACCTCCAGGAAAACACTGTTGGATGGTTGGATTGAGTGCGCCATGACGATGGAGGCGGAGGAAAAGTGTTGCGGTCTGAAGTGCCGTCTTCGCTGTAACATCTGAGACGGGCGTAGCTGTTTTCCCCCGCCAAGGATTCCAACATTAAATGTCACTTGTGGCTAGGGATGGAACCTAAAGGAGGTATATTAGCCCTTCTTAGCATCAGTACATTTTAAAGAGATGTTTTAGCTCTGTGAGACGGCATCTTCCTTCACGTTCGTGGAGCCGGAAGTCGGGACCAATCCATTATAATTATCCAATCATCAACAATGGCCAAAAAGGTCGCCAACGCCCTCGTCCACAACTCCATCTACAGGGGTTTTCCCAATCTCCTCCATCTGCACCTTCTCCGCCATCTGCCAGGAGTCCACTTCCTGGTCTCTCCCGATTGGCTCACTCCCAGCGCTGCTGCAACAGTGCTGCTGGGCGGAGCCTCCCTCTGTGGAGTACATGCCAGAGTCCCCGCTGCCCTGGCGGATGTGCCTGCCGCCGTCCTGCTCCGACTCCGTGACGGGAGGGGGGACGTGGACCTCCAGCAGCACCACCTCGGGACACACACTCAGCCTGTCGCAGCACAACTCCGAGTCCGGGGTGAGGAGGCAGGGCAGGTCCGAGCTGGGGGAGTCGCTGAGGTACTGAGGGAAGGGAGTAAGATTAGGCGAAAAGTTTATAGAAGAACAAGGCCGGACTCCATTTGCTAATTGAACAGCCCCTAAGCATTTGCCCCTCGCCCCTTTACCTGTGGAGAATCCCCAAATAAAACCAATGCAGTTTAATTTGCCATCCTAAGTTCCAGCCCCATTTAAAAAAGCATTTAGCTTGAGGAAATTAAGGGACAAATCCGCTCCGGGTCAAGATCACCCACAGCGGTGAAGTGTGACATTTAATCTACACTTGATTTGTGTCAAGGTCAAATCTCTTTGGTCATAGATGATCAGAGATCATCACTCTCCCTTGCTTGGGTAAATGGACTCGAATGTCATTCAAGGGCTGAGGGTGTAGCGTCCCGAGGGTGTAGGGTTCAGGGGGTGTAGCGTCCCGAGGGTGTAGGGTTCAGGGGGTGTAGCGTCCCGAGGGTGTAGGGTTCAGGGGGTGTAGCGTCCCGAGGGTGTAGGGTTCAGGGGGTGTAGCGTCCCGAGGGTGTAGGGTTCAGGGGGTGTAGCGTCTTGATGGTGTAGGGTTCATTGTTAACAGTCTAATCCCAACCTCACAGAGACCCCACCCACCCACAGACAAAGAGGGTGTGTGTGTGTGTGTGTGTGTGTGTGTGTGTCTGTCTGTATTTGAGAGCGTGTGCTTGTGTTCTCTCATTCATGTCCAACGAGCATCTGCAACAGGCGGTATGGAATATTTTATTAGCATAACCTGATGTAACGTAGATAGAACAATTATATATAACTGTCAGTATCACGTTTGTTCATACACATATTTACTACCATCTTTATTTACCTTTTTTGTTTTTTAAACTGTTTGTTTGTTTTGATTCGTCCACATTTGGCTGACAAAAGAGAGGCAAGCTGTACCCAGTTTGGAATGTGTGTGTGTGTGTGTGTGTGTGTGTGTGAAGGACAACAGGTGCGTCCCTCCATTCTCTCATCTGTACTCCAGTTCCCACTGCTCCCATGCTCTGTATAATGAGCGGGGGGTGTTTCTCTCATGTGGAGGGCAGGAGGACCTGTGACCTTTCCTTGACTCTCCTGAAGGACTATGGGAACCCATCGTATCTCTCAGGGGAGTGAGAATCTCAGCACAGTCACATTACGCTGTGCAACTTTGATTCACCCCCCCCCCCCCCCCCCCCCCCGCGCGCTCAGAAAACAATGAATCATTGACTTCAAATGTTGTGATGAGAATGGAACCATAAAAAGAGAGTCGGCGTGTTTGGAATAAAGTCTGTTTTGAACTCACAAGCCTCGCTGTCTGAGAAATATCTTTGAGGCATATTTCCATGTATTTTATTTTTTTTTTGAAAATTTGGATTTTTATATTTCAGCCCAAAATGTGTTGAACGGGGGAAATATACTGTACTCGCAGAAAACAAATATGATACCTGATCAAATAATGATATTACTTTCAAATGCAATGTTTCTGGGCTATATTGTGGTAAATTTGCAGAATAAAATTTTCTTAATAATAAAAAGGTTCTGACAAAATCAGCCAGCAGCTAAATCTAGTTCTCCACCTGCAGCATATAGCCTACATCCTGGATGTGTGTGTGTGTCTCTCTGGTGTGCCAGCCCATGAACAACCCACATCCTGGACGTGTGTGTGTGTGTGTGTGTGTGTGTGTGTGTGTGTGTGTGTGTGTGTGCCAGCCCATGAACACCCCACACCTTGGACGTGTGTGTGTGTAGCTTACCTCCTGGATGTGATAAGGCAGCTGGTTTGAGGGGTAGAAGGTGTTTTTGAGGACCTTGTAGCACCTGAATCCGGTGTAGCAGAGCAGCAACACCAACAGGAAACACACCACCAGAGCGATCAGGAAGTACAGGAAGATCTGCCAATGTGGCGTGTCACCTGAGGTTGAGGACACACAGGCACACTTTACAGTGACTTTACAGAGTCTTGTTTACTGCAACAATGACTTAAGAGACTTGTGAGACCACATTACTTGAAACCGCCAAGACTAAAACAGATTTGCAATGGGTTCCTATACTAGTGATACATCTGCGATCCTTAGAAAGATATTAATACACAAAGACAAGTAACTGTGTGACTTCAGGGGCAAGGCCACTTTGCTATAAACGGGCCTGAGTGCCAGGGACCCAAGCTATTTAACATTAGTATTGATGCTGTGCGTTGAAAGTTCACTCATTTAGGTAAGATCTGGTTATATACAAATCTACCCACAAGAGCCATCCCTACCCACAACAGTGTCTCAGTAATGTATGGAGATCGCATGACGGTAGCCAGAGTCATGCTTGGCCTTGAGGGTGTTCTGCAGACAGTCTTTGGAATTCCCTAACTACTTCAATGTAGTTTACCTTTTTCCTTTTACCTACTTTGGACTGTTAAGCACTAACTTACATGTGGTTATTAAAGGATTCAATCTTTGGCTTTCTTTTCTTACTTGCGATTTAGGAAGTGTTCAGGTTTTGGATTTCTTCACATTTTCATGCAATACCATTTTATGTTTTGATTTAACAACCATTATAAAACCCACATCCATGAGATATTTTTATATAAAAACATAAATTGTTGTTATAAATACAAATGAAAATGCTTTCCTTCTTTTTAGGTTCAGTAACCCTTTAATTCGTGAGTATACCTGGCAAGAAGTACAGACGCATTTCTGTGGTGCACAGGAAAACAAACACCCATTGGACAAATGAAAACTATTCTGATATTCTGCCAGGATTGCTCCCTTATACTTAAAATCTAATTTAGAGAGTCTAAAAACAGTCTCCATTAGCACCATCTGCTACCACACACAAAAACAGTGGTCTCTGCACACACAGAAAAGAGCATTCTCATTGCCTCTTCTGACAGCTGACTGATATGTTGTGTACGTGTCTAATGACAAACTTTGACAAATTACTTATACTGACAAAGTAGTGGATTCCTCATGCAGACATTTTTTAATAAAGGTCGGTTTAAATGTTCAGATGGGAGGAGATATATAAGCGGCAGTTCCAGGATAAAAACCTCTCACAGCAAAACAACCAAACTGTGGACCTTATGAAGTACAGGAAGGAACTCGAGTGCGTGTACGTCCACAGACAGTGGTGGTAGTACGTTTCCCCAGGTCCAGGTATCCAAGGCGTTTGTCCCAGGACCGTCAATCCGGGATGAAGCACATGGACTCACACTAAGAGGTTAGGAGACAGGTTGCATCTGCAAGCACTGAGGCAGCTGAACACGTCACAAATTCTGCTCACGCAAACGCGCACTCTCTTAGTGTAAATATGTACATGATCTAATTGGTTCTGATAGGGCGATGCTGCCATTTATCAATATTGTTCATCCATTTGTTCTCTATACACAAACACTGCCACAAACACAGGCATTTTGGGAGCTAGATCACACGGCTATTGACTACAAATACTCTGTTGGATGGTTGGATTGAGTGCGCCATGGCGATGGAGGCGGAGGAAAGCAGTGTTCGCTGTCTGAATTTTTTTTTGTAGATCGGATGTTTTTCATAGCTAGGTGACACTGGCATTGGCAACGTTTTGGGGGAAAGACTAACAATTTATCAAGAGGCCGTTGGGATGAGACTACAGGAATACATTTTCCCCGGTTGCATTTATGTTGGCGTGCGCCGATTCTAAACAGACAGAGAAGCATTGTTATAATGCTCTTCCCACAGTCCCATTATATTTTACCAAGACATGCCGGCGGATACTCGGACTAGAAAGCATTGGAATTGTCTTAACATTAGCAGCGAAACCTTTCCTGGCGAGCCTGGCCACAGGCCATGTTTTTATGCGAGGGCATTAAGATAACCCGGCGCGTCTCGGATTCGGTGTGACGTGTAAGTTCTTACCCTCAGTCTGCATGCACATGGGCGCTATGTAGCGACTGGCCTTGTTGTAGTAGTCATAGCGGGCCTGGACCGTGACACAGTACCAGGACCAGGCGTCCAGCCCGGGGAGGGTCACCAGGGTGCTGGATGTGTTTAGCACTTCCCGCTTCAGGCCCTGAACATGCAAACGGGAGGAAAAGGACGGGTGTGGTCAAAGACAGAGAGCAGACAGTGTTGTGCTTCCTCCTCGGCAAAACCACAAACCAGTGACCACAGTAGGAACACAGGTGTGTTCTTTTTTTTTTAGGTTGAGGTTTAGGCTGCTGTGGTGAAAGTCGGCTAAATGACCGAAATGTATGTATACTTTGCTTATATTTAGTATTTGTACGGTCTTCCTTACAGAACTGACTTCTCCTCATAACTAATGTATTAATAAGAATCCACTCACTACTTAGCTGTGTGGTTGTTTCACCAAGCGTTCTTAAAATGTATGCACTTACTGCCGGTCGCTCAGGAGAAGAATGTCTGCTAAATGACTAATGTGTTTCCACTAGTCACATGCTCACTGAGTTGAAGCCCAGGTGACTTTAGGGACCACAGAAAAGGGGAAGCGTGAGCTGCAGTAACTAAAAAAAGGTTGTTCCTTAAACATTTTGACTTCTCCCCCGAAAGAGAAGAACGTCCTGGTTGTGTTGTCTAGTTTTAGCTTCGAGCATCTGCTGAAGTGTGAAAGACAGACTCCCTCCCTCCCACCCTAGTACCTGGGGATCATCCCACTGGCTCCAGTACTCTATGCGGTAATACAGGGCGAGGAGATCGCTCATGGAGCCCTGGGTGCTGGTCAGCGGGGGGGAGATGCACACGTCCAGCAGGTTACCAGCAGGCGCCAGCTCCACCCTGGACGGAGGCCCCAGCACAGCTGGGCAGGGAACAGAGTTACAACACGCACGTGCAGTAACAGTCACACTCACCGTCAGTTGTCACCACACAAAAAGGTTGCAATGGCACGAATAACAGTGATGATGGCACGAATAACAGTGATGATGGCACGAATAACAGTGATGATGGCACGAATAACAGTGATGATGGCACTAATAACAGTGATGATGGCACGAATAACAGTGATGATGGCACGAATAACAGTGATGATGGCACGAATAACAGTGATGATGGCACGAATAACAGTGATGATGGCACGAATAACAGTGATGATGGCACGAATAACAGTGATGATGGCACGAATAACAGTGATGATGGCACGAATAACAGTGATGATGGCACGAATAACAGTGATGATGGCACTAATAACAGTGATGATGGCACGAATAACAGTGATGATGGCACGAATAACAGTGATGATGGCACGAATAACAGTGATGATGGCACTAATAACAGTGATGATGGCACTAATAACAGTGATGATGGCACTAATAACAGTGATGATGGCACTAATAACAGTGATGATGGCACTAATAACAGTGATGATGGCACTAATAACAGTGATGATGGCAATAATAACAGTGATGATGGCAATAATAACAGTGATGATGGCAATAATTAGAATCAAAAGGGTGCTTACATTGGCCTAACTTCACACCAGTACAAATGTGTGTGATCTGGATTTGTCAACGGGAAACCCCCAGCCGTGAACTCCCCCTGACACCCTTTTGGAGAATTAATCTTCGTGGTAGGATAAGGTTTTATACTTGTGTTCTTTCTAGTGAGAATGAGTTGAGGGCGGAGAAGCAACTGCAAGAGCTCAAGGTTGCTTAGCAAAGGATGTCTCATGTCTCAGTGGTGCTGCCTCCCTACTTGTTATCTAGTTCTGTCAACTCTATGTTTCATAGATGCGTTTCGTAGATTCCCAAAGAACTGCGCCTGACACATTTTTGCAAAAGTTTACAATTCATACAATCTCGTTCACACTAAAGTTGACGTGAACCTCTGGGTTACAATTACTTCTCCCAGTAAAGAACTTCCCTTGCCAAACGCAGGAGAGGTCATAATATTGTGTTATAAACTAAATCTCTAGGTTACATCTCTTCTCTCAAAGTGTTTAGTCCATGACATTTACAACTGGCTGTCGACCTGTGTCGTTAGGATATCACTGGTGTGTAGTTGCTGCAGCAGTCTGATTTCAGTGTTATCTCAAGCCTGCCTAATGTCTCCCTTGGCCTATCATCAAGATCTCACCATCTTTATGAGGGCAGAAGTCTTTTTGGACCCATTCAGAGGCGAGTCCGTCCACGCTGGCTTGCACCCTGAACACATACATGCCAAGGTAGAGCAGATCAGAGCCGGTGAAGTCACAGAAGGTGGCAGTGGTCCCATTGCATACAGAAACCCAGGGCGGGCTCTTCTTCCTCGCCAACTTGAACTTCCTGCGGGAGTAGAGAGGGACACTGATGACAGACAGGTCATGACACTCAGTTTTAAATATTAGACCGACCACCATTTAAAATACACATTTCACATGTGGGGTTGGTGGGAGTCTCATGGTGTGTGTGTGACTTACGCTATGTACTCCGCAGTGAAGGTAGCAGGGCTGCCAGTGTTGTTCTGGTCCCAGTCCCAAATCAATATGTACTGTGTGTTCATGGACGACAGGGTTACGTTCTGAGGTACAGGCACCTCTCCAAGCACTGACACAGAAATGGAAGAAGTTGTACTTAAGAGGCTAATTTGGTTGTGGAACATCGTGGAACCTTTATATGTATTACATTTTTAAATTTACAACCACACATCAAAGATCCCCCTCCTGTAGACCAGAATAAGAAACGCTTTTAAAAAAAAAAAAAAGACACAAAGAAAACAAAACACTCCCCTGTGGTTAAAAAAGAAAGAACGGGATAGCAACAATGATACTGACATCACAAACAAGTTGTGCTAGTCTAGATGAAGGCTTTCGGCCTGCTGGGTGACAAAGTGCACAACAGGATGCTGTATGCTTTCTGATAGGAGGAAAAATTCCATGTTCAGGAGGGGGAACAATTCCCCTTAAAACCTACATGGGCTTGCGTGCCTCGTGACATTATTGCGCAACACTTGTCGAACAACACTGTTAAACAACATTTCCCTATCTTACTCAACCAGCGGTCTGAACCTTGTAACACTTCCAGTCTCAAGCCCAAAATAACAAGCACTGTCCTCCCCTCCATCTAGATAGAGAGGGGTTTGATCCAGCAGAACGCATACAGCTCCCCACCAAGTACACGCAATGCATTCAGGGACGATTAGGGCAACATTGAGTCAGCTGGGCTTTATGAGCAATTGCATAAGTGGTAATAATCAATAAAACCCTAGCATGTCTTGAGGCACGCGCCCTCGAAACACAGCCTTTGCCCTTCGAATAAACATTAGAGTGTGTATGTCACATGGCATGAAGGTGTGGCTGAAAGCGGACCGTGGTTGACACTGCCTTTCAGAAACACCGCAGTCTGTATATTGCTGTATAGCTGGAATTAAACCAGTCCAACAGCTGAAGACCGAGAGTGTTTGAGTACAGAGTCTTAAAGGTATCAAATGACTCAGCTTTAAGGAATTATACACCCTTAGGAACAGCAGCATAACCTGCGAAACTCACTACTAAGCAATGAAACTACTTGAGCGCTTTGGAAGCATGGATTTTAGGCGCCTCAGGTTAACAGAGCGGGTGGACCTCCGTTCATCCCGGGCTTAGATCCACCACACATCCCATTACATTGTGCTGCAAGGCATTAGGCCACTGATTCAAGGGAATCGAGCCGAATGACACATTTCTGAAATTAATGAATTATTGGCACCCTTGGTTTTCAGTACTTTGCATGTCCTTCCACTGCGATGGTCACAACAAGCCTTCATCCATTGGGTTTGAGATCGGAAAAACACACGGGAAGCAATATGAAAATTATTCCTCTATGCTGAATCTTTTCAAATACTTCAGAACCTTTGTTCTATGCTTATGGACTACTCTTTTCAATTCAAACCCCAGCTTTTCAATGAGATTCATGTCCAAAGACTGAGATGGCCTCAGACATTTTTTGAAAGATGAGTAGTCTTAACTGAGTAATATTTAATAGAGTAGAAATGTATTCCCAGTCCCATACTATAATGCTGTATATTGCTTAATTACAAACTGTTTCAGCAGCACCTTTATTAAAGGAGTGTGCGACACAAATCGTCACAGCATTCTCTGTTGAAAATAAATAAAGTCTACTCTTATTTACATTACATTTATTCATATCCACTTTATACTGTATATATATATCATATCCACCTACCTCATGTACATTACATGTGTACAGAAATTACTTATTTATTCATTCCAACATCGTTTGCACTCTGCTCCATTACGCATGCACGCACGCACACGCACACACACAAACATATATAGATCACATCCACCGTCATTATGTAAATAATACAAATAATATATACAAATATATTTATTTCCAGCTCCCTTTATACCCTGCTCATTGCACTATTGTCTCATCAGTCTTATTATGTTATTGTTTTATTATGTGTACTGTATATTGCAGTCGGTGACTCTGGCTGACTGTCCTTTGTTTAAGTTTTTTTATGAGTAAGCACATCATGAGCCTGTATAATCCAGAGTCAAATTCCTTGTATGTGTACACATACCTGGCAAATAAAGCTGATTCTGATACGGAAATTATCATGCAAACTGCAGGATCAAAGTCATGCCACGGAATAATTTGGGTTTATGATAGAACATACAATTGAAGTTAGTGTTAGAATTGTGGTTCTTTAGATCAGTGGTTCCCAACCAGGGGTACTAGGACCCCTGGGGGTACTTGGCCTTTCCACAGCAGGTACTTGAAAACACTCATGACACCATAGACTTACTAGTGAAATGAACATGAGGGGGTACTTCAGGGGGGACTCCAAGCAGTGCAAATTCTTTTTGGGGGTACAGTAACTGAAAAGGGTTGGGAGCCACTGCTTTAGATATTACAGGTTAGGCTTAGGCCTTAGGACTAGGTTGAGTTTAGACAAAGCAGTTGGGTTATTGGGGGTTATGGTTAAGGTAAGGTTTTAGGGAATAGGGAACATTGACTTGTGAAAAGGATAAAAAACGACAGAAACACTTTGAAAACCTCTATGGCAGATTGTGTGCTAGAAACCATAACTTGCATATTTTCATTGTTCATTTTTTGTGTGCATAAAATATAACTATTTACCTGTGTTAATTTCAGTTGGACACAGAGAACCACTTGTGTGTAGAAGGGGTGACAGGCTATGGATATCCCCAGGTGTTTTAATACTCAAAGTGAACCATGCGGCTGTTCTCTCAATAATAATGTGCCTCTTGTTTAAGGTTGTTTCCAAATTTCTAAATGGAGCCTATGTTACCAAGAAATGGGCGAATTGATGATGTGTAGACAATGCCCGGTATTATTTATTTAACCCGTGCACAGTGAGAAATGCACTCTTTCCCAGTCCACTTGGACCTCAGCCCTTGGAATATATTGAACAAATGTATATAAAGTGACCTCCGTGGTCAAAAACAATGTTGACTTCAGAAGCGCACAAGAGGGATTTTCGATTGCTCCACATAATTTCAATAAATCTCCTCCAACCTTAATGGACAAATCATAACCGAAAATAATGTATGTGCATTTTTCACCGTCAGAATAAACCTACCGAACCCATTAAGTTAAAATATGAATATGTTCCTTCATCCGTTTCTACGCGTACTAACAACTGGGTAATTTTAAAGTTATGTCCCTACGTTGGTTGACCAGGAGCCATTACTACGCAATCCAACAGCTAATAGTATCTCCTACCACGCACCTACCCAGAAAGGATGGCAGAACCTACCTACCAATTTAACATTAGCTATTATTTCTTAACTAGCAGTATAATTTTAAAAATAAAAACAGAAAAACACAATGAGTTTGAATACCAACATTCACATCAAATGCAATATTAGCTAGTTGACGCTAACAAACTACATTAGCCAACATTACAGCAGCTACTTACCCACACCGTTTCGAATTGTAAGAAAGCCGAGGACAAGAGCAATGTACAGGTGCATCTTGAAGAAACACTGTTTACGAAGATCCTAATGTTGGCACCTTGTCTCTGTTGGGCTCACCATTTGTTGTTGCGAACAGTAGCAACATAATAAATATCCGCCGCAACCATGGGTTGATCCCTGTAAATCGGCCCGTTCTTAGGTCCAGCACTTCTTCTTCTGTGGGGGTAAACGGCGGTTGGCATCCAACGTTTTGGTGCATTACCGCCACCTACTGTAAAGGAGTGTGGGTCAGCTCCAGGGAGGACCTAAATTCTCCCTGCCAACCCAGTTTCTCTCAGGAACATAAACAGACACCTAACCACAGCACCCGAACACCCCCTCCCCAACATAGATCCTAGACTCAACATGTTCACCCCCTCTGCCCTCAGACCCTGTTGCAACCTCTCCCTCTCATAGAGTCTGCACACCTGCGTGAAGTTGAGCCCCCACCCAACGCAAAACGTCGTCAAACTATACTCAGTCGTTAGTGCTGGTTTGTGCTGTTTCGGCTTTTTAGATATTAAAATAATATCACTCAGCCAAAATAGTCTCGTTCGTTTGTGCTTCATTGGTGCTGGTTTGTGCCGGTAAAAGTTTCGTTTGTGCTGCGTTGGGTTTTAAAATATTAGAAATTGCAGAAATTGTTTCTATTCGGATAGAAACAAAGCTATTGATTCTGTGATTAACTTTGTTATTCTATCTGGGAAATTCTTCATACATAAGCTATTTGAAATCTGTACCCAAATGTAATGTATTTTTAATTGAACATGAATATCTATTGAAATCTTTAGAATTGGTTAGTGCCAAAGAGAATATTCTGTTTTAGCAACACTGTAATAACTTACAAAAATGTAACCCCTGATGTCACTTTATTTGTAACTCTCAAAGCAAATGATACAATGTTATCCCTAACTTTTTAGTTGTTTCTTAGACTTTTGTTATTTTTGTAGCTTTTCTTTTGTAAATAACTTTATTTAGAATTTATTTAAGAAGAATTGATTTATGTTTCATTATTTATTTTCTATGTTTCTCTGATGTATTTATCATGACCAGACTGTACAGATTCACCCATCACAATAATCTGTTTTAAAATGATTAATGTACATTTACTTGTATGTGTCTAATCTTGGTCCCGCACACACGCACACACAACAAATGGTACTAAAGTAAAAAAATAAATAAAAAACACATACTTCATAAAATAATAATTGTGTTGAATCAAATGTTAATTTTAACACTCAAATGTTGAATATCCTTCATTAAAATGATGTACATGGCCGAAACAATGATCACTTTGTAAGGCATGGTGTCAGTTGGAATCGTATTCTCCGTTTCCATTGTAGTCCTTCTTCTCATTTTTTCAGAGGGAATAATGTCTCCCTTCCCGCAGAGCAGATGATGACCTCGTGGTACACCTCATCGGGCGGGGGACTCTTGTGCATGGCCAGGAACGAGGAGCACCGCTTGTCCAACATGTGCTGCGTTTGAGTGAGGAGAGGAGGGGCAAGTCAGACTCCACTAATGGCCCTGCGATGCACATTATAAACCTGGCACTAATGTGTGGCCGTTTACTAACGTTCTACCTTGCATATTTGGGATTCAATCCAGAAACCCTTGGTTACCGGCCATCTTCCAAATACTTTCTAAGGTTAAGGTTAGGGATAGAATGAGGTGTAAAGTTAAGGCGAGTGTTGGTAGACAGTTTAAAGGTTAGTGGTAGTTTGGAAAGTATCTATGTATTGGTAACACTATATAGAGAGTCAGTCTAGAAACCATTCGGTCACTCGTCAGATTCTATATCCACTTAGCTAACTGCTGCCTGATAACTAACCAGTTAAGAACACTAGAATGTTGACAGCCTTCCACTCTTTCACTTTTATGTTCTGCTGAAATGGAAGACTTAGCTGCGCACAGCTTCATTCACATTTTATCTGCCTCATTCCCCCAGTAATTCTAACAATGGGTGGCATCATAAACATGGCATAAATCAGGTTGGATAAGAATGCATTCACAATCAACAAGACACTAAGTATGACAACACACTACACATTTGTGCACGTCTGCCATTTAGCAGACGATGTGAGGGATTTCTCTGTAAGTTGCTTATAGTCACACGTGTTTTACGAATATATCAATATGCATGTTTAATTAATCACTTTATGAAATATAATTAATATGAAATCCAGACACACTGACAGCGACTTCCCGAATGTTATACTCCGCCCACACACACACACCTGGACAGTGAGCTCTCATCATGATATGTACATCTTGACCCGGGGGTCATCATGAGTGGCCTCCTCAATATGGTATAAACCTGTACCTAGACAGTTATGACCCTAAAATGTATGACTGTGTTGAGTTCATTGGAAATATGACCCAAAAATGAACCATAAGGTTGTCGTGAGTTAGTAGTTTTAATTAAGAACACTCAGGAAGAAACAGAGAACAAAGAAGAGGGCCCCCATCTCAGGGGACTCTCAAAAGGATGGTCAGATGGCATTATGGGTAAAAGTTTTTGTATAAAAGCCATGGTCCCGGACTTAGAATTTGGGTGTATCTGCAGAAGGGCTTTGATGTCTGTCACTCTCCTATGATTTTCATTAAAGTCTATAGGATTCACAAGTTCCTGAGTTGAAGTGCTTTTTGTTTTAGCCGTTGTGGACTTGGTTTTCCACGACAACGGCAGCGCACCATTTCTTTCTCCTTACTATCCTGGCATTGCAGGCACCATTCACCACCTCCACCGGAGATATGGAAGACCCCCGCCCCCCAGGACCATGGACACATACTGACCTCTGTGAAATGTTCAGGCAAGTGGGCCTTGGTTCCCAAGAAGCGGACCAATCGGTAGCAGAGCCAGACAACCAGTACCATGCCACCTATGACCAAGGCAATCATGACAAACACCAAGAAGGCCAGTAACCAGGGATTGACCAAGTAGTTGGCTGTGGGTGGGGTTAGAAGACGTGACGTAGAATTACACAGTAGGAAATTACCTCAAGGCCAATGTATCAAAATGAAATACTGTATTAATTTAACCACTAATTACTTTTAATGGGCTGTCAGGTGCATTTAATTACCAATATGTAAATGGGTAGTGGAATGACACCCGGGTGCTATCAGATTTCTGATACCATTGTGTAGCAAAAGGAAGCCTGAATCATTTTGGGCCAGGTTTAAAATGAAAAACCTATGCATTGAGTATAATTGTTTTTTTCCTGTATAGAAAACGACTACTTACTTTCTAAACTTGTAACAAGTTACAAAATACATCAGACTGTATTTCATCAAAGC